>NW_027136895.1:900000-1129009 GCF_040869045.1 Eurosta solidaginis | reverse complement strand
TTGTTTTTGCAGATGATAGGTTTTTATGTGTATATTAATCCACAAGCTGATCCAAGGTTATATTGTTAACGGTTCAATTTCTACGTCAAAATGGGTGGGGTTAACCGACTAAAAGGGACAAGTGTCCATATCTATTGAAGGAAGCAAGATAGTATCGATTTTGTTTTTGTATATGATAGGTTTTTATGTGCATATTAATCCACAAGCTGATACAAGGTTCTATCGTGAACGGTTCAATTTCTACGTCAAAGTGGATGGGGTTAACCGACTAAAAGGGATAAGTGTCCATGTCTATTGAACCAAGCAAGATAGAGTCGATTTTGTTTTTGCATTTGATAGGTTTTTATGTGTGTATTAATCCACAAGCTGATCCAAGGTTCTATCGTTAACGGTTCAATTTCTACGTCAAAGTGGGTGGGGTTAACCGACTAAAAGGGATACGTGTCCATATCTATTGAACCAAGCAAGATAGAATCGATTTTGTTTTTGCAGATGATAGGTTTTTATGTGTATATTAATCCGCAAGCTGATCCAAGGTTCTATCGTTAACGGTTTAATTTCTACGTCAAAGTGGATGGGGTTAACCGACTAAAAGGGATAAGTGTCCATATCTATTGTGGGTGGGGTTAACCGACTAAAAGGGATAAGTGTCCATATCTATTGAACCAAGCAAGATAGAATCGATTTTGTTTTTGAATTTGATAGGTTTTTATGTGTATATTAATCCACAAGCTGATGCAAAGCTCTATCTTTAATGGTTCAATTTCTACGTCATAGTGGGTGGGGTTAACCGAATAAAAGGGATAAGTGTCCATATCTATTGAACCAAGCAAGATAGAATCGATTTTGTTTTTGCAGATGATAGGTTTTTATGTGTGTATTAATCCGCAAGCTGATCCAAGGTTCTATCGTTAACGGTTTAATTTCTACGTCAAAGTGGATGGGGTTAACCGACTAAAAGGGATAAGTGTCCATATCTATTGTGGGTGGGGTTAACCGACTAAAAGGGATAAGTGTCCATATCTATTGAACCAAGCAAGATAGAATCGATTTTGTTTTTGAATTTGGTAGGTTTTTATGTGTATATTAATCCACAAGCTGATCCAAAGCTCTATCTCTAGTGGTTCAATTTCTACGTCATAGTGGGTGGGGTTAACCGACTAAAAGGGATAAGTGTCCATATCTATTGAACCAAGCAAGATAGAATCGATTTTGTTTTTGCAGATGATAGGTTTTTATGTGTGTATTAATCCACAAGCTGATACAAGGTTCTATCACTAACGGTTCAATTTCTACGTCATACTGTGTGGGGTTAACCGACTAAAAGGGATAAGTGTCCATATCTATTGAACCAAGCAAGATAGAATCGATTTTGTTTTTGCAGATGGTAGGTTTTTATGTGTGTATTAATCCGCAAGCTGATACAAGGTTCTATCGTTAACGGTTCAATTTCTACGTCAAAGTGGATGGGGTTAACCGACTAAAAGAGATAAGTGTCCATATCTATTTAACCAAGCAAGATAGAATTTTGTTTTTGCAGATGGTAGGTTTTTATGTGTATACTAATCCACAAGCTCATACAAGGTTCTATCGTTAACGGTTCAATTTCTACGTCAAAGTGGATGGGGTTAACCGACTAAAAGGGATAAGTGTCCATATCTATTGAACCAAACAAGATAGATTCGATTTTGTTTTTGCAGATGATAGGTTTTTATGTGTGTATTAATCCACAAGCTGATACAAGGTTCTATCGTTAACGGTTCAATTTCTACGTCAAAGTGAGTGGGGTTAACTGACTAAAAGGGATAAGTGTCCATATCTATTGAACAAAGCAAGATAGAATCGATTTTATTTTGGCAGATGGTAGGTTTTTATGTGTATATTAATCCACAACCTGATACAAGGTTCTATCGTTAACGGTTCAATTTCTACGTCAAAGTGGATGGGGTTAACCGACTAAAAGGGATAAGTGTCCATATCTATTGAACCAAACAATATAGATTCGATTTTGTTTTTGAAGATGGTAGGTTTTTATGTGTATATTAATACACAAGCTGATCCAAGGTTATATCGTTAACGGTTCAATTTCTACGTCAAAGTGGATGGGGTTAACCGACTAAAAGGGATAAGTGTCCATATCTATTGAACCAAACAAGATAGATTCGATTTTGCTTTTGAAGATGGTAGGTTTTTATGTGTATATTAATCCACAAGCTGACCCAAGGTTATACCGTTAGCGGTTCAATTTCTACGTCAAAATGGGTGGGGTTAACCGACTAAAAGGGATAAGTGTGCATATCTATTGAACCAAGCAAGATAGAATCGATTTTGTTTTTGCAGATGATAGGTTTTTATGTGTATATTAATCCACAAGCTGATCCAAGGTTATATCGTTAACGGTTCAATTTCTACGTCAAATTGGGTGGGGTTAACCGACTAAAAGGGACAAGTGTCCATATCTATTGAAGGAAGCAAGATAGTATCGATTTTGTTTTTGTATATGATAGGTTTTTATGTGCATATTAATCCACAAGCTGATACAAGGTTCTATCGTGAACGGTTCAATTTCTACGTCAAAGTGGATGGGGTTAACCGACTAAAAGGGATAAGTGTCCATGTCTATTGAACCAAGCAAGATAGAGTCGATTTTGTTTTTGCATTTGATAGGTTTTTATGTGTGTATTAATCCACAAGCTGATCCAAGGTTCTATCGTTAACGGTTCAATTTCTACGTCAAAGTGGGTGGGGTTAACCGACTAAAAGGGATACGTGTCCATATCTATTGAACCAAGCAAGATAGAATCGATTTTGTTTTTGCAGATGATAGGTTTTATGTGTATATTAATCCGCAAGCTGATCCAAGGTTCTATCGTTAACGGTTTAATTTCTACGTCAAAGTGGATGGGGTTAACCGACTAAAAGGGATAAGTGTCCATATCTCTTGTGGGTGGGGTTAACCGACTAAAAGGGATAAGTGTCCATATCTATTGAACCAAGCAAGATAGAATCGATTTTGTTTTTGAATTTGATAGGTTTTTATGTGTATATTAATCCACAAGCTGATGCAAAGCTCTATCTTTAATGGTTCAATTTCTACGTCATAGTGGGTGGGGTTAACCGAATAAAAGGGATAAGTGTACATATCTATTGAACCAAGCAAGATAGAATCGATTTTGTTTTTGCAGATGATAGGTTTTTATGTGTGTATTAATCCGCAAGCTGATCCAAGGTTCTATCGTTAACGGTTTAATTTCTACGTCAAAGTGGATGGGGTTAACCGACTAAAAGGGATAAGTGTCCATATCTATTGTGGGTGGGGTTAACCGACTAAAAGGGATAAGTGTCCATATCTATTGAACCAAGCAAGATAGAATCGATTTTGTTTTTGAATTTGATAGGTTTTTATGTGTATATTAATCCACAAGCTGATCCAAAGCTCTATCTTTAGTGGTTCAATTTCTACGTCATAGTGGGTGGGGTTAACCGACTAAAAGGGATAAGTGTCCATATCTATTGAACCAAGCAAGATAGAATCGATTTTGTTTTTGCAGATGATAGGTTTTTATGTGTGTATTAATCCACAAGCTGATACAAGGTTCTATCACTAACGGTTCAATTTCTACGTCATACTGGGTGGGGTTAACCGACTAAAAGGGATAAGTGTCCATATCTATTGAACCAAGCAAGATAGAATCGATTTTGTTTTTGCAGATGGTAGGTTTTTATGTGTGTATTAATCCGCAAGCTGATACAAGGTTCTATCGTTAACGGTTCAATTTCTACGTCAAAGTGGATGGGGTTAACCGACTAAAAGAGATAAGTGTCCATATCTATTTAACCAAGCAAGATAGAATTTTGTTTTTGCAGATGGTAGGTTTTTATGTGTATACTAATCCACAAGCACATACAAGGTTCTATCGTTAGCGGTTCAATTTCTACGTCAAAGTGGATGGGGTTAACCGACTAAAAGGGATAAGTGTCCACATCTATTGAACCAAACAAGATAGATTCGATTTTGTTTTTGCAGATGATAGGTTTTTATGTGTGTATTAATCCACAAGCTGATACAAGGTTCTATCGTTAACGGTTCAATTTCTACGTCAAAGTGAGTGGGGTTAACTGACTAAAAGGGATAAGTGTCCATATCTATTGAACAAAGCAAGATAGAATCGATTTTATTTTGGCAGATGGTAGGTTTTTATGTGTATATTAATCCACAAGCTGATACAAGGTTCTATCGTTAACGGTTCAATTTCTACGTCAAAGTGGATGGGGTTAACCGACTAAAAGGGATAAGTGTCCATATCTATTGAACCAAACAATATAGATTCGATTTTGTTTTTGAAGATGGTAGGCTTTTATGTGTATATTAATACACAAGCTGATCCAAGGTTATATCGTTAACGGTTCAATTTCTACGTCAAAGTGGATGGGGTTAACCGACTAAAAGGGATAAGTGTCCATATCTATTGAACCAAACAAGATAGATTCGATTTTGTTTTTGAAGATGGTAGGTTTTTATGTGTATATTAATCCACAAGCTGACCCAAGGTTATACCGTTAGCGGTTCAATTTCTACGTCAAAATGGGTGGGGTTAACCGACTAAAAGGGATAAGTGTGCATATCTATTGAACCAAGCAAGATAGAATCGATTTTGTTTTTGCAGATGATAGGTTTTTATGTGTATATTAATCCACAAGCTGATCCAAGGTTATATTGTTAACGGTTCAATTTCTACGTCAAAATGGGTGGGGTTAACCGACTAAAAGGGACAAGTGTCCATATCTATTGAAGGAAGCAAGATAGTATCGATTTTGTTTTTGTATATGATAGGTTTTTATGTGCATATTAATCCACAAGCTGATACAAGGTTCTATCGTGAACGGTTCAATTTCTACGTCAAAGTGGATGGGGTTAACCGACTAAAAGGGATAAGTGTCCATGTCTATTGAACCAAGCAAGATAGAGTCGATTTTGTTTTTGCATTTGATAGGTTTTTATGTGTGTATTAATCCACAAGCTGATCCAAGGTTCTATCGTTAACGGTTCAATTTCTACGTCAAAGTGGGTGGGGTTAACCGACTAAAAGGGATACGTGTCCATATCTATTGAACCAAGCAAGATAGAATCGATTTTGTTTTTGCAGATGATAGGTTTTTATGTGTATATTAATCCGCAAGCTGATCCAAGGTTCTATCGTTAACGGTTTAATTTCTACGTCAAAGTGGATGGGGTTAACCGACTAAAAGGGATAAGTGTCCATATCTATTGTGGGTGGGGTTAACCGACTAAAAGGGATAAGTGTCCATATCTATTGAACCAAGCAAGATAGAATCGATTTTGTTTTTGAATTTGATAGGTTTTTATGTGTATATTAATCCACAAGCTGATGCAAAGCTCTATCTTTAATGGTTCAATTTCTACGTCATAGTGGGTGGGGTTAACCGAATAAAAGGGATAAGTGTCCATATCTATTGAACCAAGCAAGATAGAATCGATTTTGTTTTTGCAGATGATAGGTTTTTATGTGTGTATTAATCCGCAAGCTGATCCAAGGTTCTATCGTTAACGGTTTAATTTCTACGTCAAAGTGGATGGGGTTAACCGACTAAAAGGGATAAGTGTCCATATCTATTGTGGGTGGGGTTAACCGACTAAAAGGGATAAGTGTCCATATCTATTGAACCAAGCAAGATAGAATCGATTTTGTTTTTGAATTTGATAGGTTTTTATGTGTATATTAATCCACAAGCTGATCCAAAGCTCTATCTCTAGTGGTTCAATTTCTACGTCATAGTGGGTGGGGTTAACCGACTAAAAGGGATAAGTGTCCATATCTATTGAACCAAGCAAGATAGAATCGATTTTGTTTTTGCAGATGATAGGTTTTTATGTGTGTATTAATCCACAAGCTGATACAAGGTTCTATCACTAACGGTTCAATTTCTACGTCATACTGTGTGGGGTTAACCGACTAAAAGGGATAAGTGTCCATATCTATTGAACCAAGCAAGATAGAATCGATTTTGTTTTTGCAGATGGTAGGTTTTTATGTGTGTATTAATCCGCAAGCTGATACAAGGTTCTATCGTTAACGGTTCAATTTCTACGTCAAAGTGGATGGGGTTAACCGACTAAAAGAGATAAGTGTCCATATCTATTTAACCAAGCAAGATAGAATTTTGTTTTTGCAGATGGTAGGTTTTTATGTGTATACTAATCCACAAGCTCATACAAGGTTCTATCGTTAACGGTTCAATTTCTACGTCAAAGTGGATGGGGTTAACCGACTAAAAGGGATAAGTGTCCATATCTATTGAACCAAACAAGATAGATTCGATTTTGTTTTTGCAGATGATAGGTTTTTATGTGTGTATTAATCCACAGCTGATACAAGGTTCTATCGTTAACGGTTCAATTTCTACGTCAAAGTGAGTGGGGTTAACTGACTAAAAGGGATAAGTGTCCATATCTATTGAACAAAGCAAGATAGAATCGATTTTATTTTGGCAGATGGTAGGTTTTTATGTGTATATTAATCCACAACCTGATACAAGGTTCTATCGTTAACGGTTCAATTTCTACGTCAAAGTGGATGGGGTTAACCGACTAAAAGGGATAAGTGTCCATATCTATTGAACCAAACAATATAGATTCGATTTTGTTTTTGAAGATGGTAGGTTTTTATGTGTATATTAATACACAAGCTGATCCAAGGTTATATCGTTAACGGTTCAATTTCTACGTCAAATTGGGTGGGGTTAACCGACTAAAAGGGACAAGTGTCCATATCTATTGAAGGAAGCAAGATAGTATCGATTTTGTTTTTGTATATGATAGGTTTTTATGTGCATATTAATCCACAAGCTGATACAAGGTTCTATCGTGAACGGTTCAATTTCTACGTCAAAGTGGATGGGGTTAACCGACTAAAAGGGATAAGTGTCCATGTCTATTGAACCAAGCAAGATAGAGTCGATTTTGTTTTTGCATTTGATAGGTTTTTATGTGTGTATTAATCCACAAGCTGATCCAAGGTTCTATCGTTAACGGTTCAATTTCTACGTCAAAGTGGGTGGGGTTAACCGACTAAAAGGGATACGTGTCCATATCTATTGAACCAAGCAAGATAGAATCGATTTTGTTTTTGCAGATGATAGGTTTTATGTGTATATTAATCCGCAAGCTGATCCAAGGTTCTATCGTTAACGGTTTAATTTCTACGTCAAAGTGGATGGGGTTAACCGACTAAAAGGGATAAGTGTCCATATCTCTTGTGGGTGGGGTTAACCGACTAAAAGGGATAAGTGTCCATATCTATTGAACCAAGCAAGATAGAATCGATTTTGTTTTTGAATTTGATAGGTTTTTATGTGTATATTAATCCACAAGCTGATGCAAAGCTCTATCTTTAATGGTTCAATTTCTACGTCATAGTGGGTGGGGTTAACCGAATAAAAGGGATAAGTGTACATATCTATTGAACCAAGCAAGATAGAATCGATTTTGTTTTTGCAGATGATAGGTTTTTATGTGTGTATTAATCCGCAAGCTGATCCAAGGTTCTATCGTTAACGGTTTAATTTCTACGTCAAAGTGGATGGGGTTAACCGACTAAAAGGGATAAGTGTCCATATCTATTGTGGGTGGGGTTAACCGACTAAAAGGGATAAGTGTCCATATCTATTGAACCAAGCAAGATAGAATCGATTTTGTTTTTGAATTTGATAGGTTTTTATGTGTATATTAATCCACAAGCTGATCCAAAGCTCTATCTTTAGTGGTTCAATTTCTACGTCATAGTGGGTGGGGTTAACCGACTAAAAGGGATAAGTGTCCATATCTATTGAACCAAGCAAGATAGAATCGATTTTGTTTTTGCAGATGATAGGTTTTTATGTGTGTATTAATCCACAAGCTGATACAAGGTTCTATCACTAACGGTTCAATTTCTACGTCATACTGGGTGGGGTTAACCGACTAAAAGGGATAAGTGTCCATATCTATTGAACCAAGCAAGATAGAATCGATTTTGTTTTTGCAGATGGTAGGTTTTTATGTGTGTATTAATCCGCAAGCTGATACAAGGTTCTATCGTTAACGGTTCAATTTCTACGTCAAAGTGGATGGGGTTAACCGACTAAAAGAGATAAGTGTCCATATCTATTTAACCAAGCAAGATAGAATTTTGTTTTTGCAGATGGTAGGTTTTTATGTGTATACTAATCCACAAGCACATACAAGGTTCTATCGTTAGCGGTTCAATTTCTACGTCAAAGTGGATGGGGTTAACCGACTAAAAGGGATAAGTGTCCACATCTATTGAACCAAACAAGATAGATTCGATTTTGTTTTTGCAGATGATAGGTTTTTATGTGTGTATTAATCCACAAGCTGATACAAGGTTCTATCGTTAACGGTTCAATTTCTACGTCAAAGTGAGTGGGGTTAACTGACTAAAAGGGATAAGTGTCCATATCTATTGAACAAAGCAAGATAGAATCGATTTTATTTTGGCAGATGGTAGGTTTTTATGTGTATATTAATCCACAAGCTGATACAAGGTTCTATCGTTAACGGTTCAATTTCTACGTCAAAGTGGATGGGGTTAACCGACTAAAAGGGATAAGTGTCCATATCTATTGAACCAAACAATATAGATTCGATTTTGTTTTTGAAGATGGTAGGTTTTTATGTGTATATTAATACACAAGCTGATCCAAGGTTATATCGTTAACGGTTCAATTTCTACGTCAAAGTGGATGGGGTTAACCGACTAAAAGGGATAAGTGTCCATATCTATTGAACCAAACAAGATAGATTCGATTTTGTTTTTGAAGATGGTAGGTTTTTATGTGTATATTAATCCACAAGCTGACCCAAGGTTATACCGTTAGCGGTTCAATTTCTACGTCAAAATGGGTGGGGTTAACCGACTAAAAGGGATAAGTGTGCATATCTATTGAACCAAGCAAGATAGAATCGATTTTGTTTTTGCAGATGATAGGTTTTTATGTGTATATTAATCCACAAGCTGATCCAAGGTTATATCGTTAACGGTTCAATTTCTACGTCAAAATGGGTGGGGTTAACCGACTAAAAGGGACAAGTGTCCATATCTATTGAAGGAAGCAAGATAGTATCGATTTTGTTTTTGTATATGATAGGTTTTTATGTGCATATTAATCCACAAGCTGATACAAGGTTCTATCGTGAACGGTTCAATTTCTACGTCAAAGTGGATGGGGTTAACCGACTAAAAGGGATAAGTGTCCATGTCTATTGAACCAAGCAAGATAGAGTCGATTTTGTTTTTGCATTTGATAGGTTTTTATGTGTGTATTAATCCACAAGCTGATCCAAGGTTCTATCTTTAACGGTTCAATTTCTACGTCAAAGTGGGTGGGGTTAACCGACTAAAAGGGATACGTGTCCATATCTATTGAACCAAGCAAGATAGAATCGATTTTGTTTTTGCAGATGATAGGTTTTTATGTGTCTATTAATCCGCAAGCTGATCCAAGGTTCTATCGTTAACGGTTTAATTTCTACGTCAAAGTGGATGGGGTTAACCGACTAAAAGGGATAAGTGTCCATATCTATTGTGGGTGGGGTTAACCGACTAAAAGGGATAAGTGTCCATATCTATTGAACCAAGCAAGATAGAATCGATTTTGTTTTTGAATTTGATAGGTTTTTATGTGTATATTAATCCACAAGCTGATCCAAAGCTCTATCTTTAGTGGTTCAATTTCTACGTCATAGTGGGTGGGGTTAACCGACTAAAAGGGATAAGTGTCCATATCTATTGAACCAAGCAAGATAGAATCGATTTTGTTTTTGCAGATGATAGGTTTTTATGTGTGTATTAATCCACAAGCTGATACAAGGTTCTATCACTAACGGTTCAATTTCTACGTCATACTGGGTGGGGTTAACCGACTAAAAGGGATAAGTGTCCATATCTATTGAACCAAGCAAGATAGAATCGATTTTGTTTTTGCAGATGGTAGGTTTTTATGTGTGTATTAATCCGCAAGCTGATACAAGGTTCTATCGTTAACGGTTCAATTTCTACGTCAAAGTGGATGGGGTTAACCGACTAAAAGAGATAAGTGTCCATATCTATTTAACCAAGCAAGATAGAATTTTGTTTTTGCAGATGGTAGGTTTTTATGTGTATACTAATCCACAAGCTCATACAAGGTTCTATCGTTAGCGGTTCAATTTCTACGTCAAAGTGGATGGGGTTAACGGACTAAAAGGGATAAGTGTCCATATCTATTGAACCAAACAAGATAGATTCGATTTTGTTTTTGCAGATGATAGGTTTTTATGTGTGTATTAATCCACAAGCTGATACAAGGTTCTATCGTTAACGGTTCAATTTCTACGTCAAAGTGAGTGGGGTTAACTGACTAAAAGGGATAAGTGTCCATATCTATTGAACAAAGCAAGATAGAATCGATTTTATTTTGGCAGATGGTAGGTTTTTATGTGTATATTAATCCACAAGCTGATACAAGGTTCTATCGTTAACGGTTCAATTTCTACGTCATAGTGGATGGGGTTAACCGACTAAAAGGGATAAGTGTCCATATCTATTGAACCAAACAATATAGATTCGATTTTGTTTTTGAAGATGGTAGGTTTTTATGTGTATATTAATACACAAGCTGATCCAAGGTTATATCGTTAACGGTTCAATTTCTACGTCAAAGTGGATGGGGTTAACCGACTAAAAGGGATAAGTGTCCATATCTATTGAACCAAACAAGATAGATTCGATTTTGTTTTTGAAGATGGTAGGTTTTTATGTGTATATTAATCCACAAGCTGACCCAAGGTTATACCGTTAGCGGTTCAATTTCTACGTCAAAATGGGTGGGGTTAACCGACTAAAAGGGATAAGTGTGCATATCTATTGAACCAACCAAGATAGAATCGATTTTGTTTTTGCAGATGATAGGTTTTTATGTGTATATTAATCCACAAGCTGATCCAAGGTTATATCATTAACGGTTCAATTTCTACGTCAAAATGGGTGGGGTTAACCGACTAAAAGGGACAAGTGTCCATATCTATTGAAGGAAGCAAGATAGTATCGATTTTGTTTTTGTATATGATAGGTTTTTATGTGCATATTAATCCACAAGCTGATACAAGGTTCTATCGTGAACGGTTCAATTTCTACGTCAAAGTGGATGGGGTTAACCGACTAAAAGGGATAAGTGTCCATGTCTATTGAACCAAGCAAGATAGAGTCGATTTTGTTTTTGCATTTGATAGGTTTTTATGTGTGTATTAATCCACAAGCTGATCCAAGGTTCTATCGTTAACGGTTCAATTTCTACGTCAAAGTGGGTGGGGTTAACCGACTAAAAGGGATACGTGTCCATATCTATTGAACCAAGCAAGATAGAATCGATTTTGTTTTTGCAGATGATAGGTTTTTATGTGTCTATTAATCCGCAAGCTGATCCAAGGTTCTATCGTTAACGGTTTAATTTCTACGTCAAAGTGGATGGGGTTAACCGACTAAAAGGGATAAGTGTCCATATCTATTGTGGGTGGGGTTAACCGACTAAAAGGGATAAGTGTCCATATCTATTGAACCAAGCAAGATAGAATCGATTTTGTTTTTGAATTTGATAGGTTTTTATGTGTATATTAATCCACAAGCTGGTGCAAAGCTCTATCTTTAATGGTTCAATTTCTACGTCATAGTGGGTGGGGTTAACCGAATAAAAGGGATAAGTGTCCATATCTATTGAACCAAGCAAGATAGAATCGATTTTGTTTTTGCAGATGATAGGTTTTTATGTGTGTATTAATCCGCAAGCTGATCCAAGGTTCTATCGTTAACGGTTTAATTTCTACGTCAAAGTGGATGGGGTTAACCGACTAAAAGGGATAAGTGTCCATATCTATTGTGGGTGGGGTTAACCGACTAAAAGGGATAAGTGTCCATATCTATTGAACCAAGCAAGATAGAATCGATTTTGTTTTTGAATTTGATAGGTTTTTATGTGTATATTAATCCACAAGCTGATCCAAAACTCTATCTTTAGTGGTTCAATTTCTACGTCATACTGGGTGGGGTTAACCGACTAAAAGGGATAAGTGTCCATATCTATTGAACCAAGCAAGATAGAATCGATTTTGTTTTTGCAGATGGTAGGTTTTTATGTGTATATTAATCCACAAGCTGATCCAAGGTTATATCGTTAACGGTTCAATTTCTACGTCAAAATGGGTGGGGTTAACCGACTAAAAGGGATAAGTGTTCATATCTATTGAACCAAGCAAGATAGAATCGATTTTGTTTTTGCAGATGATAGGCTTTTATGTGTATATTAATCCGCAAGCTGATACAAGGTTCTACCGCTAACGGTTTAATTTCTACGTCAAAGTGGATGGGGTTAACCGACTAAAAGGGATAAGTGTCCATATCTATTGAACCAAACAAGATAGATTCGATTTGGTTTTTAAAGATGGTAGGTTTTTATGTGTATATTAATCCACAAGCTGATCCAAGGTTATATCGTTAACGGTTCAATTTCTACGTCAAAATGGGTGGGGTTAACCGACTAAAAGGGATAAGTGTTCATATCTATTGAACCAAGCAAGATAGAATCGATTTTGTTTTTGCAGATGATAGGCTTTTATGTGTATATTAATCCGCAAGCTGATACAAGGTTCTACCGCTAACGGTTTAATTTCTACGTCAAAGTGGATGGGGTTAACCGACTAAAAGGGATAAGTGTCCATATCTATTGAACTAAGCAAGATAGAATCGATTTTGTTTTTGCACATGATAGGTTTTTATGTGTATATTAATCCACAAGCTGATACAAGGTTCTATCGTTAACGGTTCAATTTCTACGTCAAAGTGGATGGGGTTAACCGACTAAAAGGGATAAGTGTCCATATCTATTGAACCAAACAAGATAGATTCGATTTGGTTTTTAAAGATGGTAGGTTTTTATGTGTGTATTAATCCACAAGCTGATACAAGGTTATATCGTTAACGGTTCAATTTCTACGTCAAAATGGGTGGGGTTAACCGACTAAAAGGGATAAGTGTCCATATCTATTGAACCAAGCAAGATAGATTCGATTTGGTTTTTAAAGATGGTAGGTTTTTATGTGTGTATTAATCCACAAGCTGATACAAGGTTATATCGTTAACGGTTCAATTTCTACGTCAAAATGGGTGGAGTTAACCGACTAAAAGGGATAAGTGTCCATATCTATTGAACCAAGCAAGATAGAATCGATTTTGTTTTTGCAGATGATAGGCTTTTATGTGTATATTAATCCGCAAGCTGATACAAGGTTCTATCGCTAACGGTTTAATTTCTACGTCAAAGTGGATGGAGTTAACCGACTAAAAGGAATAAGTGTCTATATCTCTTGTGGGTGGGGTTAACCGACTAAAAGGGATAAGTGTCCATATCTATTGAACCAAGCAAGAAAGAATCGATTTTGTTTTTGAATTTGATAGGCTTTTATGTGTATATTAATCCACAAGCTGATCCAAAGCTCTATCTTTAATGGTTCAATTTCTACGTCATAGTGGGTGGGGTTAACCGACTAAAAGGGATAAGTGTCCATATCTATTGAACCAAGCAAGATAGAATCGATTTTGTTTTTGCAGGTGATAGGTTTTTATGTGTATATTAATCCGCAAGCTGATCCAAGGTTCTATCGTTAACGGTTTAATTTCTACGTCAAAGTGGATGGGGTTAACCGACTAAAAGGGATAAGTGTCCATATCTATTGAACTAAGCAAGATAGAATCGATTTTGTTTTTGCACATGATAGGTTTTTATGTGTATATTAATCCACAAGCTGATACAAGGTTCTATCGTTAACGGTTCAAATTCTACATCATACTGGGTGGGGTTAACCGACTAAAAGGGATAAGTGTCCATACCTATTGAACCAAGCAAGATAGAATCGATATTGTTTTTGCAGATGATAGGTTTTTATGTGTGTATTAATCCACAAGCTGATACAAGGTTCTATCGCTAACGGTTCAATTTCTACGTCAAAGTGGATGGGGTTAACCGACTAAAAGGGATAAGTGTCCATATCTATTGAGCCAAGCAAGATAGAATCGATTTTGTTTTTGCAGATGATAGGCTTTTATGTGTATATTAATCCGCAAGCTTATCCAAGGTTATATCGTTAACGGTTCAATTTCTACGTCAAAATGGGTGGGGTTAACCGACTAAAAGGGATAAGTGTCCATATCTATTGAACCAAGCAAGATAGAATCGATTTTGTTTTTGCAGATGATAGGTTTTTATGTGTGTATTAATCCACAAGCTGATACAAGGTTATATCGTTAACGGTTCAATTTCTACGTCAAAATGGGTGGGGTTAACCGACTAAAAGGGATAAGTGTGCATATCTATTGAACCAAGCAAGATAGAATCGATTTTGTTTTTGCAGATGATAGGTTTTTATGTGTATATTAATCCGCAGGCTGATCCAAGGTTCTATCGTTAACGGTTTAATTTCTACGTCAAAGTGGATGGGGTTAACCGACTAAAAGGGATAAGTGTCCATATCTATTGAACCAAGCAAGATAGAATCGATTTTGTTTTTGCACATGATAGGTTTTTATGTGTATATTAATCCACAAGCTGATACAAGGTTCTATCGTTAACGGTTCAATTTCTACATCATACTGGGTGGGGTTAACGGACTAAAAGGGATAAGTGTGCATATCTATTGAACCAAGCAAGATAGAATCGATTTTGTTTTTGCAGATGATAGGTTTTTATGTGTATATTAATCCGCAAGGTTATATCGTTAACGGTTTAATTTCTACGTCAAAGTGGATGGGGTTAACCGACTAAAAGGGATAAGTGTCCATATCTATTGAACCAAGCAAGATATAATCGATTTTGTTTTTGCAGATGGTAGGTTTTCATGTGTATAATAATCCACAAGCTGATACGAGGTTCTATCGCTAACGGTTCAATTTCTACGTCATACTGGGTGGGGTTAACCGACTAAAAGGGATAAGTGTCCATATCTATTGAACCAAGCAAGATAGAATCGATTTTGTTTTTGCAGATGGTAGGTTTTTATGTGTATATTAATCCACAAGCTGATACAAGGTTCTATCGTTAACGGTTCAATTTCTACGTCAAAGTGGATGGGGTTAACCGACTAAAAGGGATAAGTGTCCATATCTATTGAACCAAACAAGATAGATTCGATTTGGTTTTTAAAGATGGTAGGTTTTTATGTGTATATTAATCCACAAGCTGATCCAAGGTTATATCGTTAACGGTTCAATTTCTACGTCAAAATGGGTGGGGTTAACCGACTAAAAGGGATAAGTGTTCATATCTATTGAAACAAGCAAGATACAATCGATTTTGTTTTTGCAGATGATAGGTTTTTATGTGTGTATTAATCCACAAGCTGATACAAGGTTATATCGTTAACGGTTCAATTTCTACGTCAAAATGGGTGGAGTTAACCGACTAAAAGGGATAAGTGTCCATATCTATTGAACCAAGCAAGATAGAATCGATTTTGTTTTTGCAGATGATAGGCTTTTATGTGTATATTAATCCGCAAGCTGATACAAGGTTCTATCGCTAACGGTTTAATTTCTACGTCAAAGTGGATGGAGTTAACCGACTAAAAGGAATAAGTGTCTATATCTATTGTGGGTGGGGTTAACCGACTAAAAGTGATAAGTGTCCATATCTATTGAACCAAGCAAGACAGAATCGATTTTGTTTTTGAATTTGATAGGTTTTTATGTGTATATTAATCCACAAGCTGATCCAAAGCTCTATCTTTAATGGTTCAATTTCTACGTCATAGTGGGTGGGGTTAACCGACTAAAAGGGATAAGTGTCCATATCTATTGAACCAAGCAAGATAGAATCGATTTTGTTTTTGCAGATGATAGGTTTTTATGTGTGTATTAATCCACAAGCTGATACAAGGTTCTATCGCTAGCGCTTCAATTTCTACGTCACACTGGGTGGGGTTAACCGACTAAAATGGATAAGTGTCCATATCTATTGAACCAAGCAAGATAGAATCGATTTTGTTTTTGCACATGATAGGTTTTTATGTGTATATTAATCCACAAGCTGATACAAGGTTCTATCGCTAACGGTTCAATTTCTACGTCATACTGGGTGGGGTTAACCGACTAAAAGGGATAAGTGTCCATATCTATTGAACCAAGCAAGATAGAATCGATTTTGTTTTTGAATTTGATAGGTTTTTATGTGTGTATTAATCCACAAGTTGATACAAGGTTCTATCACTAACGGTTCAATTTCTACGTCATACTGGGTGGGGTTAACCGACTAAAAGGGATAAGTGTCCATATCTATTGAACCAAGCAAGATAGAATCGATTTTGTTTTTGCAGATGGTAGGTTTTTATGTGTGTATTAATCCGCAAGCTGATACAAGGTTCTATCGTTAACGGTTCAATTTCTACGTCAAAGTGGATGGGGTTAACCGACTAAAAGAGATAAGTGTCCATATCTATTGAACCAAGCAAGATAGAATTTTGTTTTTGCAGATGGTAGGTTTTTATGTGTATACTAATCCACAAGCTCATACAAGGTTCTATCGTTAACGGTTCAATTTCTACGTCAAAGTGGATGGGGTTAACCGACTAAAAGGGATAAGTGTCCATATCTATTGAACCAAACAAGATAGATTCGATTTTGTTTTTGCAGATGATAGGTTTTTATGTGTGTATTAATCCACAAGCTGATACAAGGTTCTATCGTTAACGGTTCAATTTCTACGTCAAAGTGAGTGGGGTTAACTGACTAAAAGGGATAAGTGTCCATATCTATTGAACAAAGCAAGATAGAATCGATTTTATTTTGGCAGATGGTAGGTTTTTATATGTATATTAATCCACAAGCTGATACAAGGTTCTTTCGTTAACGGTTCAATTTGTACGTCAAAGTGGATGGGGTTAACCGACTAAAAGGGATAAGTGTCCATATCTATTGAACCAAACAATATAGATTCGATTTTGTTTTTGAAGATGGTAGGTTTTTATGTGTATATTAATACACAAGCTGATCCAAGGTTATATCGTTAACGGTTCAATTTCTACGTCAAAGTGGATGGGGTTAACCGACTAAAAGGGATAAGTGTCCATATCTATTGAACCAAACAAGATAGATTCGATTTTGTTTTTGAAGATGGTAGGTTTTTATGTGTATATTAATCCACAAGCTGACCCAAGGTTATACCGTTAGCGGTTCAATTTCTACGTCAAAATGGGTGGGGTTAACCGACTAAAAGGGATAAGTGTGCATATCTATTGAACCAAGCAAGATAGAATCGATTTTGTTTTTGCAGATGATAGGTTTTTATGTGTATATTAATCCGCAAGCTGATCCAAGGTTCTATCGTTAACGGTTCAATTTCTACGTCAAAGTAGATGGGGTTAACCGACTAAAAGAGATAAGTGTCCATATCTATTGAACCAAGCAAGATAGAATTTTGTTTTTGCAGATGGTAGGTTTTTATGTGTATACTAATCCACAAGCTCATACAAGGTTCTATCGTTAACGATTCAATTTCTACGTCAAAGTGGGTGGGGTTAACCGACTAAAAGGGATACGTGTCCATATCTATTGGACCAAGCAAGATAGAATCGATTTTGTTTTTGCAGATGATAGGTTTTTATGTGTATATTAATCCGCAAGCTAATCCAAGGTTCTATCGTTAACGGTTTAATTTCTACGTCAAAGTGGATGGGGTTAACCGACTAAAAGGGATAAGTGTCCATATCTATTGTGGGTGGGGTTAACCGACTAAAAGGGATAAGTGTCCATATCTATTGAACCAAGCAAGATAGAATCGATTTTGTTTTTGAATTTGATAGGTTTTTATGTGTATATTAATCCACAAGCTGATGCAAAGCTCTATCTTTAATGGTTCAATTTCTACGTCATAGTGGGTGGGGTTAACCGAATAAAAGGGATAAGTGTCCATATGTATTGAACCAAGCAAGATAGAATCGATTTTGTTTTTGCAGATGATAGGTTTTTATGTGTGTATTAATCCGCAAGCTGATCCAAGGTTCTATCGTTAACGGTTTAATTTCTACGTCAAAGTGGATGGGGTTAACCGACTAAAAGGGATAAGTGTCCATATCTATTGTGGGTGGGGTTAACCGACTAAAAGGGATAAGTGTCCATATCTATTGAACCAAGCAAGATAGAATCGATTTTGTTTTTGAATTTGATAGGTTTTTATGTGTATATTAATCCACAAGCTGATCCAAAGCTCTATCTTTAGTGGTTCAATTTCTACGTCATAGTGGGTGGGGTTAACCGACTAAAAGGGATAAGTGTCCATATCTATTGAACCAAGCAAGATAGAATCGATTTTGTTTTTGCAGATGATAGGTTTTTATGTGTGTATTAATCCACAAGCTGATACAAGGTTCTATCACTAACGGTTCAATTTCTACGTCATACTGGGTGGGGTTAACCGACTAAAAGGGATAAGTGTCCATATCTATTGAACCAAGCAAGATAGAATCGATTTTGTTTTTGCAGATGGTAGGTTTTTATGTGTGTATTAATCCGCAAGCTGGTACAAGGTTCTATCGTTAACGGTTCAATTTCTACGTCAAAGTGGATGGGGTTAACGGACTAAAAGAGATAAGTGTCCATATCTATTGAACCAAGCAAGATAGAATTTTGTTTTTGCAGATGGTAGGTTTTTATGTGTATACTAATCCACAAGCTCATACAAGGTTCTATCGTTAACGGTTCAATTTCTACGTCAAAGTGGATGGGGTTAACCGACTAAAAGGGATAAGTGTCCATACCTATTGAACCAAACAAGATAGATTCGATTTTGTTTTTGCAGATGATAGGTTTTTATGTGTGTATTAATCCACAAGCTGATACAAGGTTCTATCGTTAACGGTTCAATTTCTACGTCAAAGTGAGTGGGGTTAACTGACTAAAAGGGATAAGTGTCCATATCTATTGAACAAAGCAAGATAGAATCGATTTTATTTTGGCAGATGGTAGGTTTTTATGTGTATATTAATCCACAAGCTGATACAAGGTTCTATCGTTAACGGTTCAATTTGTACGTCAAAGTGGATGGGGTTAACCGACTAAAAGGGATAAGTGTCCATATCTATTGAACCAAACAAGATAGATTCGATTTTGTTTTTGAAGATGGTAGGTTTTTATGTGTATATTAATCCACAAGCTGACCCAAGGTTATACCGTTAGCGGTTCAATTTCTACGTCAAAATGGGTGGGGTTAACCGACTAAAAGGGATAAGTGTGCATATCTATTGAACCAAGCAAGATAGAATCGATTTTGTTTTTGCAGATGATAGGTTTTTATGTGTATATTAATCCGCAAGCTGATCCAAGGTTCTATCGTTAACGGTTTAATTTCTACGTCAAAGTGGATGGGGTTGACCGACTAAAAGGGATAAGTGTCCATATCTATTGAACCAAGCAAGATAGAATCGATTTTGTTTTAGCACATGATAGGTTTTTATGTTTATATTAATCCACAAGCAGATACAAGGTTCTATCGTTAACGGTTCAATTTCTACGTCATACTGGGTGGGGTTAACCGACTAAAAGGGATAAGTGTCCATATCTATTGAACCAAGCAAGACAGAATCGATTTTGTTTTTGCAGATGGTAGGTTTTTATGTGTATATTAATCCACAAACTGATACAAGGCTCTATCGTTATCGGTTCAATTTCTACGTCAAAGTGGATGGGGTTAACCGACTAAAAGGGATAAGTGTCCATATCTTTTGAACCAAGCAAGATAGAATCGATTTTGTTTTTGCAGATGATAGTTTTTTATGTGTATATTAATTCGCAAGCTGATCCAAGGTTCTATCGTTAACGGTTCAATTTCTACGTCATACTGGGTGGGGTTAACCGACTAAAAGGGATAAGTGTCCATATCTATTGAACGAAGCGAGATAGAATCGATTTTGTTTTTGCAGATGATAGGTTTTTATGTGTATATTAATCCGCAAGCTGATCCAAGGTTCTATCGTTAACGGTTTAATTTCTACGTCAAAGTGGATGGGGTTAACCGACTAAAAGGGATAAGTGTCCATATCTATTGAACCAAGCAAGATAGAATCGATTTTGTTTTTGCAGATGATAGGTTTTTATGTGTATATTAATCCGCAGGCTGATCCAAGGTTTTATCGTTAACGGTTCAATTTCTACGTCATACTGGGTGGGGTTAACCGACTAAAAGGGATAAGTGTCCATATCTATTGAACCAAGCAAGATAGAATCGATTTTGTTTTTGCAGATGGTAGGTTTTTATGTGTGTATTAATCCGCAAGCTGATACAAGGTTCTATCGTTAACGGTTCAATTTCTACGTCAAAGTGGATGGGGTTAACCGACTAAAAGAGATAAGTGTCCATATCTATTGAACCAAGCAAGATAGAATTTTGTTTTTGCAGATGGTAGGTTTTTATGTGTATACTAATCCACAAGCTCATACAAGGTTCTATCGTTAACGGTTCAATTTCTACGTCAAAGTGGATGGGGTTAACCGACTAAAAGGGATAAGTGTCCATATCTATTGAACCAAACAAGATAGATTCGATTTTGTTTTTGCAGATGATAGGTTTTTATGTGTGTATTAATCCACAAGCTGATACAAGGTTCTATCGTTAACGGTTCAATTTCTACGTCAAAGTGAGTGGGGTTAACTGACTAAAAGGGATAAGTGTCCATATCTATTGAACAAAGCAAGATAGAATCGATTTTATTTTGGCAGATGGTAGGTTTTTATGTGTATATTAATCCACAAGCTGATACAAGGTTCTATCGTTAACGGTTCAATTTGTACGTCAAAGTGGATGGGGTTAACCGACTAAAAGGGATAAGTGTCCATATCTATTGAACCAAACAATATAGATTCGATTTTGTTTTTGAAGATGGTAGGTTTTTATGTGTATATTAATACACAAGCTGATCCAAGGTTATATCGTTAACGGTTCAATTTCTACGTCAAAGTGGATGGGGTTAACCGACTAAAAGGGATAAGTGTCCATATCTATTGAACCAAACAAGATAGATTCGATTTTGTTTTTGAAGATGGTAGGTTTTTATGTGTATATTAATCCACAAGCTGACCCAAGGTTATACCGTTAGCGGTTCAATTTCTACGTCAAAATGGGTGGGGTTAACCGACTAAAAGGGATAAGTGTGCATATCTATTGAACCAAGCAAGATAGAATCGATTTTGTTTTTGCAGATGATAGGTTTTTAGGTGTATATTAATCCGCAAGCTGATCCAAGGTTCTATCGTTAACGGTTCAATTTCTACGTCAAAGTAGATGGGGTTAACCGACTAAAAGAGATAAGTGTCCATATCTATTGAACCAAGCAAGATAGAATTTTGTTTTTGCAGATGGTAGGTTTTTATGTGTACACTAATCCACAAGCTCATACAAGGTTCTATCGTTAACGGTTCAATTTCTACGTCAAAGTGGGTGGGGTTAACCGACTAAAAGGGATACGTGTCCATATCTATTGGACCAAGCAAGATAGAATCGATTTTGTTTTTGCAGATGATAGGTTTTTATGTGTATATTAATCCGCAAGCTGATCCAAGGTTCTATCGTTAACGGTTTAATTTCTACGTCAAAGTGGATGGGGTTAACCGACTAAAAGGGATAAGTGTCCATATCTATTGTGGGTGGGGTTAACCGACTAAAAGGGATAAGTGTCCATATCTATTGAACCAAGCAAGATAGAATCGATTTTGTTTTTGAATTTGATAGGTTTTTATGTGTATATTAATCCACAAGCTGATGCAAAGCTCTATCTTTAATGGTTCAATTTCTACGTCATAGTGGGTGGGGTTAACCGAATAAAAGGGATAAGTGTCCATATCTATTGAACCAAGCAAGATAGAATCGATTTTGTTTTTGCAGATGATAGGTTTTTATGTGTGTATTAATCCGCAAGCTGATCCAAGGTTCTATCGTTAACGGTTTAATTTCTACGTCAAAGTGGATGGGGTTAACCGACTAAAAGGGATAAGTGTCCATATCTATTGTGGGTGGGGTTAACCGACTAAAAGGGATAAGTGTCCATATCTATTGAACCAAGCAAGATAGAATCGATTTTGTTTTTGAATTTGATAGGTTTTTATGTGTATATTAATCCACAAGCTGATCCAAAACTCTATCTTTAGTGGTTCAATTTCTACGTCATAGTGGGTGGGGTTAACCGACTAAAAGGGATAAGTGTCCATATCTATTGAACCAAGCAAGATAGAATCGATTTTGTTTTTGCAGATGATAGGTTTTTATGTGTGTATTAATCCACAAGCTGATACAAGGTTCTATCACTAACGGTTGAATTTCTACGTCATACTGGGTGGGGTTAACCGACTAAAAGGGATAAGTGTCCATATCTATTGAACCAAGCAAGATAGAATCGATTTTGTTTTTGCAGATGGTAGGTTTTTATGTGTGTATTAATCCGCAAGCTGATACAAGGTTCTATCGTTAACGGTTCAATTTCTACGTCAAAGTGGATGGGGTTAACGGACTAAAAAGATAAGTGTCCATATCTATTGAACCAAGCAAGATAGAATTTTGTTTTTGCAGATGGTAGGTTTTTATGTGTATACTAATCCACAAGCTCATACAAGGTTCTATCGTTAACGGTTCAATTTCTACGTCAAAGTGGATGGGGTTAACCGACTAAAAGGGATAAGTGTCCATATCTATTGAACCAAACAAGATAGATTCGATTTTGTTTTTGCAGATGATAGGTTTTTATGTGTGTATTAATCCACAAGCTGATACAAGGTTCTATCGTTAACGGTTCAATTTCTACGTCAAAGTGAGTGGGGTTAACTGACTAAAAGGGATAAGTGTCCATATCTATTGAACAAAGCAAGATAGAATCGATTTTATTTTGGCAGATGGTAGGTTTTTATGTGTATATTAATCCACAAGCTGATACAAGGTTCTATCGTTAACGGTTCAATTTGTACGTCAAAGTGGATGGGGTTAACCGACTAAAAGGGATAAGTGTCCATATCTATTGAACCAAACAAGATAGATTCGATTTTGTTTTTGAAGATGGTAGGTTTTTATGTGTATATTAATCCACAAGCTGACCCAAGGTTATACCGTTAGCGGTTCAATTTCTACGTCAAAATGGGTGGGGTTAACCGACTAAAAGGGATAAGTGTGCATATCTATTGAACCAAGCAAGATAGAATCGATTTTGTTTTTGCAGATGATAGGTTTTTATGTGTATATTAATCCGCAAGCTGATCCAAGGTTCTATCGTTAACGGTTTATTTTCTACGTCAAAGTGGATGGGGTTGACCGACTAAAAGGGATAAGTGTCCATATCTATTGAACCAAGCAAGATAGAATCGATTTTGTTTTAGCACATGATAGGTTTTTATGTTTATATTAATCCACAAGCAGATACAAGGTTCTATCGTTAACGGTTCAATTTCTACGTCATACTGGGTGGGGTTAACCGACTAAAAGGGATAAGTGTCCATATCTATTGAACCAAGCAAGACAGAATCGATTTTGTTTTCGCAGATGATAGGTTTTTATGTGTATATTAATCCGCAAGCTGATCCAAGGTTCTATCGTTAACGGTTCAATTTCTACGTCATACTGGGTGGGGTTAACCGACTAAAAGGGATAAGTGTCCATATCTATTGAACGAAGCGAGATAGAATCGATTTTGTTTTTGCAGATGATAGGTTTTTATGTGTATATTAATCCGCAAGCTGATCCAAGGTTCTATCGTTAACGGTTTAATTTCTACGTCAAAGTGGATGGGGTTAACCGACTAAAAGGGATAAGTGTCCATATCTATTGAACCAAGCAAGATAGAATCGATTTTGTTTTTGCAGATGATAGGTTTTTATGTGTATATTAATCCGCAGGCTGATCCAAGGTTCTATCGTTAACGGTTTAATTTCTACGTCAAAGTGGATGGGGTTAACCGACTAAAAGGGATAAGTGTCCATATCTATTGAACCAAGCAAGATAGAATCGATTTTGTTTTTGCACATGATAGGTTTTTATGTGTATATTAATCCACAAGCTGATACAAGGTTCTATCGTTAACGGTTCAATTTCTACATCATACTGGGTGGGGTTAACCCACTAAAAGGGATAAGTGTGCATATCTATTGAACCAAGCAAGATAGAATCGATTTTGTTTCTGCAGATGATAGGTTTTTATGTGTATATTAATCCGCAAGCTGATCCAAGGTTCTATCGTTAACGGTTTAATTTCTACGTCAAAGTGGATGGGGTTAACCGACTAAAAGGGATAAGTGTCCATATCTATTGAACCAAGCAAGATATAATCGATTTTGTTTTTGCAGATGGTAGGTTTTCATGTGTATATTAATCCACAAGCTGATACGAGGTTCTATCGCTAACGGTTCAATTTCTACGTCATACTGGGTGGGGTTAACCGACTAAAAGGGATAAGTGTCCATATCTATTGAACCAAGCAAGATAGAATCGATTTTGTTTTTGCAGATGGTAGGTTTTTATGTGTATATTAATCCACAAGCTGATACAAGGTTCTATCGTTAACGGTTCAATTTCTATGTCAAAGTGGATGGGGTTAACCGACTAAAAGGGATAAGTGTCCATATCTATTGAACCAAACAAGATAGATTCGATTTGGTTTTTAAAGATGGTAGGTTTTTATGTGTATATTAATCCACAAGCTGATCCAAGGTTATATCGTTAACGGTTCAATTTCTACGTCAAAATGGGTGGGGTTAACCGACTAAAAGGGATAAGTGTTCATATCTATTGAACCAAGCAAGATACAATCGATTTTGTTTTTGCAGATGATAGGTTTTTATGTGTGTATTAATCCACAAGCTGATACAAGGTTATATCGTTAACGGTTCAATTTCTACGTCAAAATGGGTGGAGTTAACCGACTAAAAGGGATAAGTGTCCATATCTATTGAACCAAGCAAGATAGAATCGATTTTGTTTTTGCAGATGATAGGCTTTTATGTGTATATTAATCCGCAAGCTGATACAAGGTTCTATCGCTAACGGTTTAATTTCTACGTCAAAGTGGATGGAGTTAACCGACTAAAAGGAATAAGTGTATATATCTATTGTGGGTGGGGTTAACCGACTAAAAGGGATAAGTGTCCATATCTATTGAACCAAGCAAGACAGAATCGATTTTGTTTTTGAATTTGATAGGTTTTTATGCGTATATTAATCCACAAGCTGATCCAAAGCTCTATCTTTAATGGTTCAATTTCTACGTCATAGTGGGTGGGGTTAACCGACTAAAAGGGATAAGTGTCCATATCTATTGAACCAAGCAAGATAGAATCGATTTTGTTTTTGCAGATGATAGGTTTTTATGTGTGTATTAATCCACAAGCTGATACAAGGTTCTATCACTAACGGTTCAATTTCTACGTCATACTGGGTGGGGTTAACCGACTAAAAGGGATAAGTGTCCATATCTATTGAACCAAGCAAGATAGAATCGATTTTGTTTTTGCAGATGGTAGGTTTTTATGTGTGTATTAATCCGCAAGCTGATACAAGGTTCTATCGTTAACGGTTCAATTTCTACGTCAAAGTGGATGGGGTTAACGGACTAAAAGAGATAAGTGTCCATATCTATTGAACCAAGCAAGATAGAATTTTGTTTTTGCAGATGGTAGGTTTTTATGTGTATACTAATCCACAAGCTCATACAAGGTTCTATCGTTAACGGTTCAATTTCTACGTCAAAGTGGATGGGGTTAACCGACTAAAAGGGATAAGTGTCCATATCTATTGAACCAAACAAGATAGATTCGATTTTGTTTTTGCAGATGATAGGTTTTTATGTGTGTATTAATCCACAAGCTGATACAAGGTTCTATCGTTAACGGTTCAATTTCTACGTCAAAGTGAGTGGGGTTAACTGACTAAAAGGGATAAGTGTCCATAACTATTGAACAAAGCAAGATAGAATCGATTTTATTTTGGCAGATGGTAGGTTTTTATGTGTATATTAATCCACAAGCTGATACAAGGTTCTATCGTTAACGGTTCAATTTGTACGTCAAAGTGGATGGGGTTAACCGACTAAAAGGGATAAGTGTCCATATCTATTGAACCAAACAAGATAGATTCGATTTTGTTTTTGAAGATGGTAGGTTTTTATGTGTATATTAATCCACAAGCTGACCCAAGGTTATACCGTTAGCGGTTCAATTTCTACGTCAAAATGGGTGGGGTTAACCGACTAAAAGGGATAAGTGTGCATATCTATTGAACCAAGCAAGATAGAATCGATTTTGTTTTTGCAGATGATAGGTTTTTATGTGTATATTAATCCGCAAGCTGATCCAAGGTTCTATCGTTAACGGTTTAATTTCTACGTCAAAGTGGATGGGGTTGACCGACTAAAAGGGATAAGTGTCCATATCTATTGAACCAAGCAAGATAGAATCGATTTTGTTTTAGCACATGATAGGTTTTTATGTTTATATTAATCCACAAGCTGATACAAGGCTCTATCGTTATCGGTTCAATTTCTACGTCAAAGTGGATGGGGTTAACCGACTAAAAGGGATAAGTGTCCATATCTTTTGAACCAAGCAAGATAGAATCGATTTTGTTTTTGCAGATGATAGTTTTTTATGTGTATATTAATTCGCAAGCTGATCCAAGGTTCTATCGTTAACGGTTCAATTTCTACGTCATACTGGGTGGGGTTAACCGACTAAAAGGGATAAGTGTCCATATCTATTGAACGAAGCGAGATAGAATCGATTTTGTTTTTGAAGATGATAGGTTTTTATGTGTATATTAATCCGCAAGCTGATCCAAGGTTCTATCGTTAACGGTTTAATTTCTACGTCAAAGTGGATGGGGTTAACCGACTAAAAGGGATAAGTGTCCATATCTATTGAACCAAGCAAGATAGAATCGATTTTGTTTTTGCAGATGATAGGTTTTTATGTGTATATTAATCCGCAGGCTGATCCAAGGTTCTATCGTTAACGGTTTAATTTCTACGTCAAAGTGGATGGGGTTCACCGACTAAAAGGGATAAGTGTCCATATCTATTGAACCAAGCAAGATAGAATCGATTTTGTTTTTGCACATGATAGGTTTTTATGTGTATATTAATCCACAAGCTGATACAAGGTTCTATCGTTAACGGTTCAATTTCTACATCATACTGGGTGGGGTTAACCCACTAAAAGGGATAAGTGTGCATATCTATTGAACCAAGCAAGATAGAATCGATTTTGTTTTTGCAGATGATAGGTTTTTATGTGTATATTAATCCGCAAGCTGATCCAAGGTTCTAACGTTAACGGTTTAATTTCTACGTCAAAGTGGATGGGGTTAACCGACTAAAAGGGATAAGTGTCCATATCTATTGAACCAAGCAAGATATAATCGATTTTGTTTTTGCAGATGGTAGGTTTTCATGTGTATATTAATCCACAAGCTGATACGAGGTTCTATCGCTAACGGTTCAATTTCTACGTCATACTGGGTGGGGTTAACCGACTAAAAGGGATAAGTGTCCATATCTATTGAACCAAGCAAGATAGAATCGATTTTGTTTTTGCAGATGGTAGGTTTTTATGTGTATATTAATCCACAAGCTGATACAAGGTTCTATCGTTAACGGTTCAATTTCTATGTCAAAGTGGATGGGGTTAACCGACTAAAAGGGATAAGTGTCCATATCTATTGAACCAAACAAGATAGATTCGATTTGGTTTTTAAAGATGGTAGGTTTTTATGTGTATATTAATCCACAAGCTGATCCAAGGTTATATCGTTAACGGTTCAATTTCTACGTCAAAATGGGTGGGGTTAACCGACTAAAAGGGATAAGTGTTCATATCTATTGAACCAAGCAAGATACAATCGATTTTGTTTTTGCAGATGATAGGTTTTTATGTGTGTATTAATCCACAAGCTGATACAAGGTTATATCGTTAACGGTTCAATTTCTACGTCAAAATGGGTGGAGTTAACCGACTAAAAGGGATAAGTGTCCATATCTATTGAACCAAGCAAGATAGAATCGATTTTGTTTTTGCAGATGATAGGCTTTTATGTGTATATTAATCCGCAAGCTGATACAAGGTTCTATCGCTAACGGTTTAATTTCTACGTCAAAGTGGATGGAGTTAACCGACTAAAAGGAATAAGTGTATATATCTATTGTGGGTGGGGTTAACCGACTAAAAGGGATAAGTGTCCATATCTATTGAACCAAGCAAGACAGAATCGATTTTGTTTTTGAATTTGATAGGTTTTTATGTGTATATTAATCCACAAGCTGATCCAAAGCTCTATCTTTAATGGTTCAATTTCTACGTCATAGTGGGTGGGGTTAACCGACTAAAAGGGATAAGTGTCCATATCTCTTGAACCAAGCAAGATAGAATCGATTTTGTTTTTGCAGATGATAGGTTTTTATGTGTGTATTAATCCACAAGCTGATACAAGGTTCTATCACTAACGGTTCAATTTCTACGTCATACTGGGTGGGGTTAACCGACTAAAAGGGATAAGTGTCCATATCTATTGAACCAAGCAAGATAGAATCGATTTTGTTTTTGCAGATGGTAGGTTTTTATGTGTGTATTAATCCGCAAGCTGATACAAGGTTCTATCGTTAACGGTTCAATTTCTACGTCAAAGTGGATGGGGTTAACGGACTAAAAGAGATAAGTGTCCATATCTATTGAACCAAGCAAGATAGAATTTTGTTTTTGCAGATGGTAGGTTTTTATGTGTATACTAATCCACAAGCTCATACAAGGTTCTATCGTTAACGGTTCAATTTCTACGTCAAAGTGGATGGGGTTAACCGACTAAAAGGGATAAGTGTCCATATCTATTGAACCAAACAAGATAGATTCGATTTTGTTTTTGCAGATGATAGGTTTTTATGTGTGTATTAATCCACAAGCTGATACAAGGTTCTATCGTTAACGGTTCAATTTCTACGTCAAAGTGAGTGGGGTTAACTGACTAAAAGGGATAAGTGTCCATAACTATTGAACAAAGCAAGATAGAATCGATTTTATTTTGGCAGATGGTAGGTTTTTATGTGTATATTAATCCACAAGCTGATACAAGGTTCTATCGTTAACGGTTCAATTTGTACGTCAAAGTGGATGGGGTTAACCGACTAAAAGGGATAAGTGTCCATATCTATTGAACCAAACAATATAGATTCGATTTTGTTTTTGAAGATGGTAGGTTTTTATGTGTATATTAATACACAAGCTGATCCAAGGTTATATCGTTAACGGTTCAATTTCTACGTCAAAGTGGATGGGGTTAACCGACTAAGAGGGATAAGTGTCCATATCTATTGAACCAAACAAGATAGATTCGATTTTGTTTTTGAAGATGGTAGGTTTTTATGTGTATATTAATCCACAAGCTGACCCAAGGTTATACCGTTAGCGGTTCAATTTCTACGTCAAAATGGGTGGGGTTAACCGACTAAAAGGGATAAGTGTGCATATCTATTGAACCAAGCAAGATAGAATCGATTTTGTTTTTGCAGATGATAGGTTTTTATGTGTATATTAATCCGCAAGCTGATCCAAGGTTCTATCGTTAACGGTTCAATTTCTACGTCAAAGTAGATGGGGTTAACCGACTAAAAGAGATAAGTGTCCATATCTATTGAACCAAGCAAGATAGAATTTTGTTTTTGCAGATGGTAGGTTTTTATGTGTATACTAATCCACAAGCTCATACAAGGTTCTATCGTTAACGGTTCAATTTCTACGTCAAAGTGGGTGGGGTTAACCGACTAAAAGGGATACGTGTCCATATCTATTGGACCAAGCAAGATAGAATCGATTTTGTTTTTGCAGATGATAGGTTTTTATGTGTATATTAATCCGCAAGCTGATCCAAGGTTCTATCGTTAACGGTTTAATTTCTACGTCAAAGTGGATGGGGTTAACCGACTAAAAGGGATAAGTGTCCATATCTATTGTGGGTGGGGTTAACCGACTAAAAGGGATAAGTGTCCATATCTATTGAACCAAGCAAGATAGAATCGATTTTGTTTTTGAATTTGATAGGTTTTTATGTGTATATTAATCCACAAGCTGATGCAAAGCTCTATCTTTAATGGTTCAATTTCTACGTCATAGTGGGTGGGGTTAACCGAATAAAAGAGATAAGTGTCCATATCTATTGAACCAACCAAGATAGAATCGATTTTGTTTTTGCAGATGATAGGTTTTTATGTGTGTATTAATCCGCAAGCTGATCCAAGGTTCTATCGTTAACGGTTTAATTTCTACGTCAAAGTGGATGGGGTTAACCGACTAAAAGGGATAAGTGTCCATATCTATTGTGGGTGGGGTTAACCGACTAAAAGGGATAAGTGTCCATATCTATTGAACCAAGCAAGATAGAATCGATTTTGTTTTTGAATTTGATAGGTTTTTATGTGTATATTAATCCACAAGCTGATCCAAAGCTCTATCTTTAGTGGTTCAATTTCTACGTCATAGTGGGTGGGGTTAACCGACTAAAAGGGATAAGTGTCCATATCTATTGAACCAAGCAAGATAGAATCGATTTTGTTTTTGCAGATGATAGGTTTTTATGTGTGTATTAATCCACAAGCTGATACAAGGTTCTATCACTAACGGTTCAATTTCTACGTCATACTGGGTGGGGTTAACCGACTAAAAGGGATAAGTGTCCATATCTATTGAACCAAGCAAGATAGAATCGATTTTGTTTTTGCAGATGGTAGGTTTTTATGTGTGTATTAATCCGCAAGCTGATACAAGGTTCTATCGTTAACGGTTCAATTTCTACGTCAAAGTGGATGGGGTTAACGGACTAAAAGAGATAAGTGTCCATATCTATTGAACCAAGCAAGATAGAATTTTGTTTTTGCAGATGGTAGGTTTTTATGTGTATACTAATCCACAAGCTCATACAAGGTTCTATCGTTAACGGTTCAATTTCTACGTCAAAGTGGATGGGGTTAACCGACTAAAAGGGATAAGTGTCCATATCTATTGAACTAAACAAGATAGATTCGATTTTGTTTTTGCAGATGATAGGTTTTTATGTGTGTATTAATCCACAAGCTGATACAAGGTTCTATCGTTAACGGTTCAATTTCTACGTCAAAGTGAGTGGGGTTAACTGACTAAAAGGGATAAGTGTCCATATCTATTGAACAAAGCAAGATAGAATCGATTTTATTTTGGCAGATGGTAGGTTTTTATGTGTATATTAATCCACAAGCTGATACAAGGTTCTATCGTTAACGGTTCAATTTGTACGTCAAAGTGGATGGGGTTAACCGACTAAAAGGGATAAGTGTCCATATCTATTGAACCAAACAAGATAGATTCGATTTTGTTTTTGAAGATGGTAGGTTTTTATGTGTATATTAATCCACAAGCTGACCCAAGGTTATACCGTTAGCGGTTCAATTTCTACGTCAAAATGGGTGGGGTTAACCGACTAAAAGGGATAAGTGTGCATATCTATTGAACCAAGCAAGATAGAATCGATTTTGTTTTTGCAGATGATAGGTTTTTATGTGTATATTAATCCGCAAGCTGATCCAAGGTTCTATCGTTAACGGTTTAATTTCTACGTCAAAGTGGATGGGGTTGACCGACTAAAAGGGATAAGTGTCCATATCTATTGAACCAAGCAAGATAGAATCGATTTTGTTTTAGCACATGATAGGTTTTTATGTTTATATTAATCCACAAGCAGATACAAGGTTCTATCGTTAACGGTTCAATTTCTACGTCATACTGGGTGGGGTTAACCGACTAAAAGGGATAAGTGTCCATATCTATTGAACCAAGCAAGACAGAATCGATTTTGTTTTTGCAGATGGTAGGTTTTTATGTGTATATTAATCCACATGCTGATACAAGGCTCTATCGTTATCGGTTCAATTTCTACGTCAAAGTGGATGGGGTTAACCGACTAAAAGGGATAAGTGTCCATATCTTTTGAACCAAGCAAGATAGAATCGATTTTGTTTTTGCAGATGATAGTTTTTTATGTGTATATTAATTCGCAAGCTGATCCAAGGTTCTATCGTTAACGGTTCAATTTCTACGTCATACTGGGTGGGGTTAACCGACTAAAAGGGATAAGTGTCCATATCTATTGAACGAAGCGAGATAGAATCGATTTTGTTTTTGCAGATGATAGGTTTTTATGTGTATATTAATCCGCAAGCTGATCCAAGGTTCTATCGTTAACGGTTTAATTTCTACGTCAAAGTGGATGGGGTTAACCGACTAAAAGGGATAAGTGTCCATATCTATTGAACCAAGCAAGATAGAATCGATTTTGTTTTTGCAGATGATAGGTTTTTATGTGTATATTAATCCGCAGGCTGATCCAAGGTTTTATCGTTAACGGTTTAATTTCTACGTCAAAGTGGATGGGGTTAACCGACTAAAAGGGATAAGTGTCCATATCTATTGAACCAAGCAAGATAGAATCGATTTTGTTTTTGCACATGATAGGTTTTTATGTGTATATTAATCCACAAGCTGATACAAGGTTCTATCGTTAACGGTTCAATTTCTACATCATACTGGGTGGGGTTAACCCACTAAAAGGGATAAGTGTGCATATCTATTGAACCAAGCAAGATAGAATCGATTTTGTTTTTGCAGATGATAGGTTTTTATGTGTATATTAATCCGCAAGCTGATCCAAGGTTCTATCGTTAACGGTTTAATTTCTACGTCAAAGTGGATGGGGTTAACCGACTAAAAGGGATAAGTGTCCATATCTATTGAACCAAGCAAGATATAATCGATTTTGTTTTTGCAGATGGTAGGTTTTCATGTGTATATTAATCCACAAGCTGATACGAGGTTCTATCGCTAACGGTTCAATTTCTACGTCATACTGGGTGGGGTTAACCGACTAAAAGGGATAAGTGTCCATATCTATTGAACCAAGCAAGATAGAATCGATTTTGTTTTTGCAGATGGTAGGTTTTTATGTGTATATTAATCCACAAGCTGATACAAGGTTCTATCGTTAACGGTTCAATTTCTATGTCAAAGTGGATGGGGTTAACCGACTAAAAGGGATAAGTGTCCATATCTATTGAACCAAACAAGATAGATTCGATTTGGTTTTTAAAGATGGTAGGTTTTTATGTGTATATTAATCCACAAGCTGATCCAAGGTTATATCGTTAACGGTTCAATTTCTACGTCAAAATGGGTGGGGTTAACCGACTAAAAGGGATAAGTGTTCATATCTATTGAACCAAGCAAGATACAATCGATTTTGTTTTTGCAGATGATAGGTTTTTATGTGTGTATTAATCCACAAGCTGATACAAGGTTATATCGTTAACGGTTCAATTGCTACGTCAAAATGGGTGGAGTTAACCGACTAAAAGGGATAAGTGTCCATATCTATTGAACCAAGCAAGATAGAATCGATTTTGTTTTTGCAGATGATAGGCTTTTATGTGTATATTAATCCGCAAGCTGATACAAGGTTCTATCGCTAACGGTTTAATTTCTACGTCAAAGTGGATGGAGTTAACCGACTAAAAGGAATAAGTGTATATATCTATTGTGGGTGGGGTTAACCGACTAAAAGGGATAAGTGTCCATATCTATTGAACCAAGCAAGACAGAATCGATTTTGTTTTTGAATTTGATAGGTTTTTATGTGTATATTAATCCACAAGCTGATCCAAAGCTCTATCTTTAATGGTTCAATTTCTACGTCATAGTGGGTGGGGTTAACCGACTAAAAGGGATAAGTGTCCATATCTATTGAACCAAGCAAGATAGAATCGATTTTGTTTTTGCAGATGATAGGTTTTTATGTGTGTATTAATCCACAAGCTGATACAAGGTTCTATCGCTAGCGGTTCAATTTCTACGTCACACTGGGTGGGGTTAACCGACTAAAATGGATAAGTGTCCATATCTATTGAACCAAGCAAGATAGAATCGATTTTGTTTTTGCAGATGATAGGTTTTTATGTGTGTATTAATCCACAAGCTGAAACAAGGTTCTATCGCTAACGGTTCAATTTCTACGTCATAGTGGGTGGGGTTAACCGACTAAAAGGGATAAGTGTCCATATCTATTGAACCAAGCAAGATTGAATTTTTTTTTTGCAGATGGTAGGTTTTTATGTGTATATTAATCTACAAGCTGATACAAGGTTATATCGTTAACGGTTCAATTTCTACGTCAAAATGGGTGGGGTTAACCGGCTAAAAGGGATAAGTGTCCATATCTATTGAACCAAGCAAGATAGAATCGATTTTGTTTTTGCAGATGGTAGGTTTTTATGTGTATATTAATCCACAAGCTGATACAAAGTTCTATCGTTAACGGTTCAATTTCTACGTCAAAGTGGATGGGGTTAACCCACTAAAAGGGATAAGTGTCCATATCTATTGAACCAAACAAGATAGATTCGGTTTTGTTTTTGAAGATGGTAGGTTTTTATGTGTATATTAATCCACAAGCTGATCCAAGGTTATATCGTTAACGGTTCAATTTCTACGTCAAAGTGGATGGGGTTAACCGACTAAAAGGGATAAGTGTCCATATCTATTGAACCAAACAAAATAGATTCGATTTTGTTTTTGAAGATGGTAGGTTTTTATATGTATATTAATCCACAAGCTGATCCAAGGTTGTATCTTTAACGGTTCAATTTCTACGTCAAAATGGGTGGGGTTAACCGACTAAAAGGGATAAGTGTGCATATCTATTGAACCAAGCAAGATAGAATCGATTTTGTTTTTGCAGATGATAGGTTTTTATGTGTATATTAATCCGCAAGCTGACCCAAGGTTCTATCGTTAACGGTTTAATTTCTACGTCAAAGTGGATGGGGTTAACCGACTAAAAGGGATAAGTGTCCATATCTATTGAACCAAGCAAGATAGAATCGATTTTGTTTTTGCACATGATAGGTTTTTATGTGTACATTAATCCACAAGCTGATACAAGGTTCTATCGTTAACGGTTCAATTTCTACGTCATACTGGGTGGGGTTAACCGACTAAAAGGGATAAGTGTCCATATCTATTGAACCAAGCAAGATAGAATCGATTTTGTTTTTCAGATGATAGGTTTTTATCTGTATATTAATCCGCAAGCTGATCCAAGGTTCTATCGTTAACGGTTTAATTTCTACTTCAAAGTGGATGGGGTTAACCGACTAAAAGGGATACGTTTCCATATCTATTGAACCAAGCAAGATAGAATCGATTTTGTTTTTGCACATGATAGGTTTTTATGTGTATATTAATTCACAAGCTGATACAAGGTTCTATCGTTAACGGTTCAATTTCTACGTCATACTGGGTGGGGTTAACCGACTAAAAGGGATAAGTGTCCATATCTATTGAACCAAGCAAGATAGAATCGATTTTGTTTTTGCACATGATAGGTTTTTATGTGTATATTAATCCACAAGCTGATTCAAGGTTCTATCGTTAACGGTTCAATTTCTACGTCAAAGTGGGTGGGGTTAACCGACTAAAAGGGATACGTGTCCATATCTATTGAACCAAGCAAGATAGAATCGATTTTGTTTTTGCAGATGATAGGTTTTTATGTGTATATTAATCCGCAAGCTGATACAAGGTTCTATCGTTAACGGTTTAATTTCTACTTCAAAGTGGATGGGGTTAACCGACTAAAAGGGATAAGTGTCCATATCTATTGTGGTTGGGGTTAACCGACTAAAAGGGATAAGTATCCATATCTATTGAACCAAACAAGATAGATTCGATTTTGTTTTTGAAGGTGATAGGTTTTATGTGTACATTAATCCACAAGCTGATCCAAGGTTATATCGTTAACGGTTCAATTTCTACGTCAAAATGGGTGGGGTTAACCGACTAAAAGGGACAAGTGTCCATATCTATTGAAGGAAGCAAGATAGTATCGATTTTGTTTTTGTATATGATAGGTTTTTATGTGCATATTAATCCACAAGCTGATACAAGGTTCTATCGTGAACGGTTCAATTTCTACGTCAAAGTGGATGGGGTTAACCGACTAAAAGGGATAAGTGTCCATGTCTATTGAACCAAGCAAGATAGAGTCGATTTTGTTTTTGCATTTGATAGGTTTTTATGTGTGTATTAATCCACAAGCTGATCCAAGGTTCTATCGTTAACGGTTCAATTTCTACGTCAAAGTGGGTGGGGTTAACCGACTAAAAGGGATACGTGTCCATATCTATTGAACCAAGCAAGATAGAATCGATTTTGTTTTTGCAGATGATAGGTTTTTATGTGTATATTAATCCGCAAGCTGATCCAAGGTTCTATCGTTAACGGTTTAATTTCTACGTCAAAGTGGATGGGGTTAACCGACTAAAAGGGATAAGTGTTCATATCTATTGTGGGTGGGGTTAACCGACTAAAAGGGATAAGTGTCCATATCTATTGAACCAAGCAAGATAGAATCGATTTTGTTTTTGAATTTGATAGGTTTTTATGTGTATATTAATCCACAAGCTGATGCAAAGCTCTATCTTTAATGGTTCAATTTCTACGTCATAGTGGGTGGGGTTAACCGAATAAAAGGGATAAGTGTCCATATCTATTGAACCAAGCAAGATAGAATCGATTTTGTTTTTGCAGATGATAGGTTTTTATGTGTGTATTAATCCGCAAGCTGATCCAAGGTTCTATCGTTAACGGTTTAATTTCTACGTCAAAGTGGATGGGGTTAACCGACTAAAAGGGATAAGTGTCCATATCTATTGTGGGTGGGGTTAACCGACTAAAAGGGATAAGTGTCCATATCTATTGAACCAAGCAAGATAGAATCGATTTTGTTTTTGAATTTGATAGGTTTTTATGTGTATATTAATCCACAAGCTGATCCAAAGCTCTATCTTTAGTGGTTCAATTTCTACGTCATAGTGGGTGGGGTTAACCGACTAAAAGGGATAAGTGTCCATATCTATTGAACCAAGCAAGATAGAATCGATTTTGTTTTTGCAGATGATAGGTTTTTATGTGTAATAATCCACAAGCTGATACAAGGTTCTATCACTAACGGTTCAATTTCTACGTCATACTGGGTGGGGTTAACCGACTAAAAGGGATAAGTGTCCATATCTATTGAACCAAGCAAGATAGAATCGATTTTGTTTTTGCAGATGGTAGGTTTTTATGTGTGTATTAATCCGCAAGCTGATACAAGGTTCTATCGTTAACGGTTCAATTTCTACGTCAAAGTGGATGGGGTTAACCGACTAAAAGAGATAAGTGTCCATATCTATTTAACCAAGCAAGATAGAATTTTGTTTTTGCAGATGGTAGGTTTTTATGTGTATACTAATCCACAAGCTCATACAAGGTTCTATCGTTAACGGTTCAATTTCTACGTCAAAGTGGATGGGGTTAACCGACTAAAAGGGATAAGTGTCCATATCTATTGAACCAAACAAGATAGATTCGATTTTGTTTTTGCAGATGATAGGTTTTTATGTGTGTATTAATCCACAAGCTGATACAAGGTTCTATCGTTAACGGTTCAATTTCTACGTCAAAGTGAGTGGGGTTAACTGACTAAAAGGGATAAGTGTCCATATCTATTGAACAAAGCAAGATAGAATCGATTTTATTTTGGCAGATGGTAGGTTTTTATGTGTATATTAATCCACAAGCTGATACAAGGTTCTATTGTTAACGGTTCAATTTCTACGTCAAAGTGGATGGGGTTAACCGACTAAAAGGGATAAGTGTCCATATCTATTGAACCAAACAATATAGGTTCGATTTTGTTTTTGAAGATGGTAGGTTTTTATGTGTATATTAATACACAAGCTGATCCAAGGTTATATCGTTAACGGTTCAATTTCTACGTCAAAGTGGATGGGGTTAACCGACTAAAAGGGATAAGTGTCCATATCTATTGAACCAAACAAGATAGATTCGATTTTGTTTTTGCAGATGATAGGTTTTTATGTGTGTATTAATCCACAAGCTGATACAAGGTTCTATCGTTAACGGTTCAATTTCTACGTCAAAGTGAGTGGGGTTAACTGACTAAAAGGGATAAGTGTCCATATCTATTGAACAAAGCAAGATAGAATCGATTTTATTTTGGCAGATGGTAGGTTTTTATGTGTATATTAATCCACAAGCTGATACAAGGTTCTATTGTTAACGGTTCAATTTCTACGTCAAAGTGGATGGGGTTAACCGACTAAAAGGGATAAGTGTCCATATCTATTGAACCAAACAATATAGGTTCGATTTTGTTTTTGAAGATGGTAGGTTTTTATGTGTATATTAATCCACAAGCTGATCCAAGGTTATATCGTTAACGGTTCAATTTCTACGTCAAAGTGGATGGGGTTAACCGACTAAAAGGGATAAGTGTCCATATCTATTGAACCAAACAAGATAGATTCGATTTTGTTTTTGAAGATGGTAGGTTTTTATGTGTATATTAATCCACAAGCTGACCCAAGGTTATACCGTTAGCGGTTCAATTTCTACGTCAAAATGGGTGGGGTTAACCGACTAAAGGGATAAGTGTGCATATCTATTGAACCAAGCAAGATAGAATCGATTTTGTTTTTGCAGATGATAGGTTTTTATGTGTATATTAATCCACAAGCTGACCCAAGGTTCTATCGTTAACGGTTCAATTTCTACGTCATACTGGGTGGGGTTAACCGACTAAAAGGGATAAGTGTCCATATCTATTGAACCAAGCAAGATAGAATCGATTTTGTTTTTGCACATGATAGGTTTTTATGTGTATATTAATCCACAAGCTGATACAAGGTTCTATCGTTAACGGTTCAATTTCTACATCATACTGGGTGGGGTTAACCGACTAAAAGGGATAAGTGTGCATATCTATTGAACCAAGCAAGATAGAATCGATTTTGTTTTTGCAGATGATAGGTTTTTATGTGTATATTAATCCGCAAGCTGATCCAAGGTTCTATCGTTAACGGTTTAATTTCTACGTCAAAGTGGATGGGGTTAACCGACTAAAAGGGATAAGTGTCCATATATATTGAACCAAGCATGATATAATCGATTTTGTTTTTGCAGATGGTAGGTTTTCATGTGTAAATTAATCCACAAGCTGATACGAGGTTCTATCGCTAACGGTTCAATTTCTACGTCAAAGTGGATGGGGTTAACCGACTAAAAGGGATAAGTGTTCATATCTATTGAACCAAGCAAGATACAATCGATTTTGTTTTTGCAGATGATAGGTTTTTATGTATGTATTTATCCACAAGCTGACACAAGGTTCTATCGCTAACGGTTCAATTTCTACGTCATAGTGGGTGGGGTTAACCGACTAAAAGGGATAAGTGTCCATATCTATTGAACCAAACAAGATAGATTCGATTTGGTTTTTAAAGATGGTAGGTTTTTATGTGTATATTAATCCACAAGCTTATCCAAGGTTATATCGTTAACGGTTCAATTTCTACGTCAAAGTGGATGGGGTTAACCCACTAAAAGGGATAAGTGTCCATATCTATTGAACCAAACAAGATAGATTCGATTTGGTTTTTAAAGATGGTAGGTTTTTATGTGTATACTAATCCACAAGCTGATCCAAGGTTATATCGTTAACGGTTCAATTTCTACGTCAAAATGGGTGGGGTTAACCGACTAAAAGGGATAAGTGTTCATATCTATTGAACCAAGCAAGATACAATCGATTTTGTTTTTGCAGATGATAGGCTTTTATGTGTATATTAATCCGCAAGCTGATACAAGGTTCTATCGCTAATGGTTTAATTTCTACGTCAAAGTGGATGGAGTTAACCGACTAAAAGTAATAAGTGTATATATCTATTGTGGGTGGGGTTAACCGACTAAAAGGGATAAGTGTCCATATCTATTGAACCAAGCAAGACAGAATCGATTTTGTTTTTGAATTTGATAGGTTTTTATGTGTATATTAATCCACAAGCTGATCCAAAGCTCTATCTTTAATGGTTCAATTTCTACGTCATAGTGGGTGGGGTTAACCGACTAAAAGGGATAAGTGTCCATATCTATTGAACCAAGTAAGATAGAATCGATTTTGTTTTTGCAGATGATAGGTTTTTATGTGTGTATTAATCCACAAGCTGATACAAGGTTCTATCGCTAGCGGTTCAATTTCTACGTCACACTGGGTGGGGTTAACCGACTAAAATGGATAAGTGTCCATATCTATTGAACCAAGCAAGATAGAATCGATTTTGTTTTTGCAGATGATAGGTTTTTATGTGTGTATTAATCCACAAGCTGAAACAAGGTTCTATCGCTAACGGTTCAATTTCTACGTCATAGTGGGTGGGGTTAACCGACTAAAAGGGATAAGTGTCCATATCTATTGAACCAAGCAAGATTGAATTTTTTTTTTGCAGATGATAGGTTTTTATGTGTATATTAATCTACAAGCTGATACAAGGTTATATCGTTAACGGTTCAATTTCTACGTCAAAATGGGTGGGGTTAAGCGGCTAAAAGGGATAAGTGTCCATATCTATTGAACCAAGCAAGATAGAATCGATTTTGTTTTTGCAGATGGTAGGTTTTTATGTGTATATTAATCCACAAGCTGATCCAAGGTTATATCGTTAACGGTTCAATTTCTACGTCAAAGTGGATGGGGTTAACCGACTAAAAGGGATAAGTGTCCATATCTATTGAACCAAACAAGAGAGATTCGATTTTGTTTTTGAAGATGGTAGGTTTTTATATGTATATTAATCCACAAGCTGATCCAAGGTTGTATCTTTAACGGTTCAATTTCTACGTCAAAATGGGTGGGGTTAACCGACTAAAAGGGATAAGTGTGCATATCTATTGAACCAAGCAAGATAGAATCGATTTTGTTTTTGCAGATGATAGGTTTTTATGTGTATATTAATCCGCAAGCTGACCCAAGGTTCTATCGTTAACGGTTTAATTTCTACGTCAAAGTGGATGGGGTTAACCGACTAAAAGGGATAAGTGTCCATATCTATTGAACCAAGCAAGATAGAATCGATTTTGTTTTTGCACATGATAGGTTTTTATGTGTACATTAATCCACAAGCTGATACAAGGTTCTATCGTTAACGGTTCAATTTCTACGTCATACTGGGTGGGGTTAACCGACTAAAAGGGATAAGTGTCCATATCTATTGAACCAAGCAAGATAGAATCGATTTTGTTTTTCAGATGATAGGTTTTTATCTGTATATTAATCCGCAAGCTGATTTAAGGTTCTATCGTTAACGGTTTAATTTCTACTTCAAAGTGGATGGGGTTAACCGACTAAAAGGGATACGTTTCCATATCTATTGAACCAAGCAAGATAGAATCGATTTTGTTTTTGCACATGATAGGTTTTTATGTGTATATTAATTCACAAGCTGATACAAGGTTCTATCGTTAACGGTTCAATTTCTACGTCATACTGGGTGGGGTTAACCGACTAAAAGGGATAAGTGTCCATATCTATTGAACCAAGCAAGATAGAATCGATTTTGTTTTTGCACATGATAGGTTTTTATGTGTATATTAATCCACAAGCTGATTCAAGGTTCTATCGTTAACGGTTCAATTTCTACGTCAAAGTGGGTGGGGTTAACCGACTAAAAGGGATACGTGTCCATATCTATTGAACCAAGCAAGATAGAATCGATTTTGTTTTTGCAGATGATAGGTTTTTATGTGTATATTAATCCGCAAGCTGATACAAGGTTCTATCGTTAACGGTTTAATTTCTACTTCAAAGTGGATGGGGTTAACCGACTAAAAGGGATAAGTGTCCATATCTATTGTGGTTGGGGTTAACCGACTAAAAGGGATAAGTATCCATATCTATTGAACCAAACAAGATAGATTCGATTTTGTTTTTGAAGGTGATAGGTTTTATGTGTACATTAATCCACAAGCTGATCCAAGGTTATATCGTTAACGGTTCAATTTCTACGTCAAAATGGGTGGGGTTAACCGACTAAAAGGGACAAGTGTCCATATCTATTGAAGGAAGCAAGATAGTATCGATTTTGTTTTTGTATATGATAGGTTTTTATGTGCATATTAATCCACAAGCTGATACAAGGTTCTATCGTGAACGGTTCAATTTCTACGTCAAAGTGGATGGGGTTAACCGACTAAAAGGGATAAGTGTCCATATCTATTGAACCAAACAATATAGGTTCGATTTTGTTTTTGAAGATGGTAGGTTTTTATGTGTATATTAATACACAAGCTGATCCAAGGTTATATCGTTAACGGTTCAATTTCTACGTCAAAGTGGATGGGGTTAACCGACTAAAAGGGATAAGTGTCCATATCTATTGAACCAAACAAGATAGATTCGATTTTGTTTTTGCAGATGATAGGTTTTTATGTGTGTATTAATCCACAAGCTGATACAAGGTTCTATCGTTAACGGTTCAATTTCTACGTCAAAGTGAGTGGGGTTAACTGACTAAAAGGGATAAGTGTCCATATCTATTGAACAAAGCAAGATAGAATCGATTTTATTTTGGCAGATGGTAGGTTTTTATGTGTATATTAATCCACAAGCTGATACAAGGTTCTATTGTTAACGGTTCAATTTCTACGTCAAAGTGGATGGGGTTAACCGACTAAAAGGGATAAGTGTCCATATCTATTGAACCAAACAATATAGGTTCGATTTTGTTTTTGAAGATGGTAGGTTTTTATGTGTATATTAATCCACAAGCTGATCCAAGGTTATATCGTTAACGGTTCAATTTCTACGTCAAAGTGGATGGGGTTAACCGACTAAAAGGGATAAGTGTCCATATCTATTGAACCAAACAAGATAGATTCGATTTTGTTTTTGAAGATGGTAGGTTTTTATGTGTATATTAATCCACAAGCTGACCCAAGGTTATACCGTTAGCGGTTCAATTTCTACGTCAAAATGGGTGGGGTTAACCGACTAAAGGGATAAGTGTGCATATCTATTGAACCAAGCAAGATAGAATCGATTTTGTTTTTGCAGATGATAGGTTTTTATGTGTATATTAATCCACAAGCTGACCCAAGGTTCTATCGTTAACGGTTCAATTTCTACGTCATACTGGGTGGGGTTAACCGACTAAAAGGGATAAGTGTCCATATCTATTGAACCAAGCAAGATAGAATCGATTTTGTTTTTGCACATGATAGGTTTTTATGTGTATATTAATCCACAAGCTGATACAAGGTTCTATCGTTAACGGTTCAATTTCTACATCATACTGGGTGGGGTTAACCGACTAAAAGGGATAAGTGTGCATATCTATTGAACCAAGCAAGATAGAATCGATTTTGTTTTTGCAGATGATAGGTTTTTATGTGTATATTAATCCGCAAGCTGATCCAAGGTTCTATCGTTAACGGTTTAATTTCTACGTCAAAGTGGATGGGGTTAACCGACTAAAAGGGATAAGTGTCCATATATATTGAACCAAGCATGATATAATCGATTTTGTTTTTGCAGATGGTAGGTTTTCATGTGTAAATTAATCCACAAGCTGATACGAGGTTCTATCGCTAACGGTTCAATTTCTACGTCAAAGTGGATGGGGTTAACCGACTAAAAGGGATAAGTGTTCATATCTATTGAACCAAGCAAGATACAATCGATTTTGTTTTTGCAGATGATAGGTTTTTATGTATGTATTTATCCACAAGCTGACACAAGGTTCTATCGCTAACGGTTCAATTTCTACGTCATAGTGGGTGGGGTTAACCGACTAAAAGGGATAAGTGTCCATATCTATTGAACCAAACAAGATAGATTCGATTTGGTTTTTAAAGATGGTAGGTTTTTATGTGTATATTAATCCACAAGCTTATCCAAGGTTATATCGTTAACGGTTCAATTTCTACGTCAAAGTGGATGGGGTTAACCCACTAAAAGGGATAAGTGTCCATATCTATTGAACCAAACAAGATAGATTCGATTTGGTTTTTAAAGATGGTAGGTTTTTATGTGTATACTAATCCACAAGCTGATCCAAGGTTATATCGTTAACGGTTCAATTTCTACGTCAAAATGGGTGGGGTTAACCGACTAAAAGGGATAAGTGTTCATATCTATTGAACCAAGCAAGATACAATCGATTTTGTTTTTGCAGATGATAGGCTTTTATGTGTATATTAATCCGCAAGCTGATACAAGGTTCTATCGCTAATGGTTTAATTTCTACGTCAAAGTGGATGGAGTTAACCGACTAAAAGTAATAAGTGTATATATCTATTGTGGGTGGGGTTAACCGACTAAAAGGGATAAGTGTCCATATCTATTGAACCAAGCAAGACAGAATCGATTTTGTTTTTGAATTTGATAGGTTTTTATGTGTATATTAATCCACAAGCTGATCCAAAGCTCTATCTTTAATGGTTCAATTTCTACGTCATAGTGGGTGGGGTTAACCGACTAAAAGGGATAAGTGTCCATATCTATTGAACCAAGTAAGATAGAATCGATTTTGTTTTTGCAGATGATAGGTTTTTATGTGTGTATTAATCCACAAGCTGATACAAGGTTCTATCGCTAGCGGTTCAATTTCTACGTCACACTGGGTGGGGTTAACCGACTAAAATGGATAAGTGTCCATATCTATTGAACCAAGCAAGATAGAATCGATTTTGTTTTTGCAGATGATAGGTTTTTATGTGTGTATTAATCCACAAGCTGAAACAAGGTTCTATCGCTAACGGTTCAATTTCTACGTCATAGTGGGTGGGGTTAACCGACTAAAAGGGATAAGTGTCCATATCTATTGAACCAAGCAAGATTGAATTTTTTTTTTGCAGATGATAGGTTTTTATGTGTATATTAATCTACAAGCTGATACAAGGTTATATCGTTAACGGTTCAATTTCTACGTCAAAATGGGTGGGGTTAAGCGGCTAAAAGGGATAAGTGTCCATATCTATTGAACCAAGCAAGATAGAATCGATTTTGTTTTTGCAGATGGTAGGTTTTTATGTGTATATTAATCCACAAGCTGATCCAAGGTTATATCGTTAACGGTTCAATTTCTACGTCAAAGTGGATGGGGTTAACCGACTAAAAGGGATAAGTGTCCATATCTATTGAACCAAACAAGAGAGATTCGATTTTGTTTTTGAAGATGGTAGGTTTTTATATGTATATTAATCCACAAGCTGATCCAAGGTTGTATCTTTAACGGTTCAATTTCTACGTCAAAATGGGTGGGGTTAACCGACTAAAAGGGATAAGTGTGCATATCTATTGAACCAAGCAAGATAGAATCGATTTTGTTTTTGCAGATGATAGGTTTTTATGTGTATATTAATCCGCAAGCTGACCCAAGGTTCTATCGTTAACGGTTTAATTTCTACGTCAAAGTGGATGGGGTTAACCGACTAAAAGGGATAAGTGTCCATATCTATTGAACCAAGCAAGATAGAATCGATTTTGTTTTTGCACATGATAGGTTTTTATGTGTACATTAATCCACAAGCTGATACAAGGTTCTATCGTTAACGGTTCAATTTCTACGTCATACTGGGTGGGGTTAACCGACTAAAAGGGATAAGTGTCCATATCTATTGAACCAAGCAAGATAGAATCGATTTTGTTTTTCAGATGATAGGTTTTTATCTGTATATTAATCCGCAAGCTGATTTAAGGTTCTATCGTTAACGGTTTAATTTCTACTTCAAAGTGGATGGGGTTAACCGACTAAAAGGGATACGTTTCCATATCTATTGAACCAAGCAAGATAGAATCGATTTTGTTTTTGCACATGATAGGTTTTTATGTGTATATTAATTCACAAGCTGATACAAGGTTCTATCGTTAACGGTTCAATTTCTACGTCATACTGGGTGGGGTTAACCGACTAAAAGAGATAAGTGTCCATATCTATTGAACCAAGCAAGATAGAATCGATTTTGTTTTTGCACATGATAGGTTTTTATGTGTATATTAATCCACAAGCTGATTCAAGGTTCTATCGTTAACGGTTCAATTTCTACGTCAAAGTGGGTGGGGTTAACCGACTAAAAGGGATACGTGTCCATATCTATTGAACCAAGCAAGATAGAATCGATTTTGTTTTTGCAGATGATAGGTTTTTATGTGTATATTAATCCGCAAGCTGATACAAGGTTCTATCGTTAACGGTTTAATTTCTACTTCAAAGTGGATGGGGTTAACCGACTAAAAGGGATAAGTGTCCATATCTATTGTGGTTGGGGTTAACCGACTAAAAGGGATAAGTATCCATATCTATTGAACCAAACAAGATAGATTCGATTTTGTTTTTGAAGGTGATAGGTTTTATGTGTACATTAATCCACAAGCTGATCCAAGGTTATATCGTTAACGGTTCAATTTCTACGTCAAAATGGGTGGGGTTAACCGACTAAAAGGGACAAGTGTCCATATCTATTGAAGGAAGCAAGATAGTATCGATTTTGTTTTTGTATATGATAGGTTTTTATGTGCATATTAATCCACAAGCTGATACAAGGTTCTATCGTGAACGGTTCAATTTCTACGTCAAAGTGGATGGGGTTAACCGACTAAAAGGGATAAGTGTCCATGTCTATTGAACCAAGCAAGATAGAGTCGATTTTGTTTTTGCATTTGATAGGTTTTTATGTGTGTATTAATCCACAAGCTGATCCAAGGTTCTATCGTTAACGGTTCAATTTCTACGTCAAAGTGGGTGGGGTTAACCGACTAAAAGGGATACGTGTCCATATCTATTGAACCAAGCAAGATAGAATCGATTTTGTTTTTGCAGATGATAGGTTTTTATGTGTATATTAATCCGCAAGCTGATCCAAGGTTCTATCGTTAACGGTTTAATTTCTACGTCAAAGTGGATGGGGTTAACCGACTAAAAGGGATAAGTGTTCATATCTATTGTGGGTGGGGTTAACCGACTAAAAGGGATAAGTGTCCATATCTATTGAACCAAGCAAGATAGAATCGATTTTGTTTTTGCAGATGATAGGTTTTTATGTGTGTATTAATCCGCAAGCTGATCCAAGGTTCTATCGTTAACGGTTTAATTTCTACGTCAAAGTGGATGGGGTTAACCGACTAAAAGGGATAAGTGTCCATATATATTGAACCAAGCAAGATAGAATCGATTTTGTTTTTGCAGATGATAGGTTTTTATGTGTGTATTAATCCGCAAGCTGATGCAAAGCTCTATCTTTAATGGTTCAATTTCTACGTCATAGTGGGTGGGGTTAACCGAATAAAAGGGATAAGTGTCCATATCTATTGAACCAAGCAAGATAGAATCGATTTTGTTTTTGCAGATGATAGGTTTTTATGTGTGTATTAATCCGCAAGCTGATCCAAGGTTCTATCGTTAACGGTTTAATTTCTACGTCAAAGTGGATGGGGTTAACCGACTAAAAGGGATAAGTGTCCATATATATTGAACCAAGCAAGATAGAATCGATTTTGTTTTTGAATTTGATAGGTTTTTATGTGTATATTAATCCACAAGCTGATGCAAAGCTCTATCTTTAATGGTTCAATTTCTACGTCATAGTGGGTGGGGTTAACCGAATAAAAGGGATAAGTGTCCATATCTATTGAACCAAGCAAGATAGAATCGATTTTGTTTTTGCAGATGATAGGTTTTTATGTGTGTATTAATCCGCAAGCTGATCCAAGGTTCTATCGTTAACGGTTTAATTTCTACGTCAAAGTGGATGGGGTTAACCGACTAAAAGGGATAAGTGTCCATATATATTGAACCAAGCATGATATAATCGATTTTGTTTTTGCAGATGGTAGGTTTTCATGTGTAAATTAATCCACAAGCTGATACGAGGTTCTATCGCTAACGGTTCAATTTCTACGTCAAAGTGGATGGGGTTAACCGATTAAAAGGGATAAGTGTCCTTATCTATTGAACCAAGCAAGATAGAATCGATTTTGTTTTTGTAGATGATAGGTTTTTATGTGTATATTAATCCACAAGCTGATACAAGGTTCTATCGTTAACGGTTCAATTTCTACATCATACTGGGTGGGGTTAACCGACTAAAAGGGATAAGTGTGCATATCTATTGAACCAAGCAAGATAGAATCGATTTTGTTTTTGCAGATGATAGGTTTTTATGTGTATATTAATCCGCAAGCTGATCCAAGGTTCTATCGTTAACGGTTTAATTTCTACGTCAAAGTGGATGGGGTTAACCGACTAAAAGGGATAAGTGTCCATATATATTGAACCAAGCATGATATAATCGATTTTGTTTTTGCAGATGGTAGGTTTTCATGTGTAAATTAATCCACAAGCTGATACGAGGTTCTATCGCTAACGGTTCAATTTCTACGTCAAAGTGGATGGGGTTAACCGACTAAAAGGGATAAGTGTTCATATCTATTGAACCAAGCAAGATACAATCGATTTTGTTTTTGCAGATGATAGGTTTTTATGTATGTATTTATCCACAAGCTGACACAAGGTTCTATCGCTAACGGTTCAATTTCTACGTCATAGTGGGTGGGGTTAACCGACTAAAAGGGATAAGTGTCCATATCTATTGAACCAAACAAGATAGATTCGATTTGGTTTTTAAAGATGGTAGGTTTTTATGTGTATATTAATCCACAAGCTTATCCAAGGTTATATCGTTAACGGTTCAATTTCTACGTCAAAGTGGATGGGGTTAACCCACTAAAAGGGATAAGTGTCCATATCTATTGAACCAAACAAGATAGATTCGATTTGGTTTTTAAAGATGGTAGGTTTTTATGTGTATACTAATCCACAAGCTGATCCAAGGTTATATCGTTAACGGTTCAATTTCTACGTCAAAATGGGTGGGGTTAACCGACTAAAAGGGATAAGTGTTCATATCTATTGAACCAAGCAAGATACAATCGATTTTGTTTTTGCAGATGATAGGCTTTTATGTGTATATTAATCCGCAAGCTGATACAAGGTTCTATCGCTAATGGTTTAATTTCTACGTCAAAGTGGATGGAGTTAACCGACTAAAAGTAATAAGTGTATATATCTATTGTGGGTGGGGTTAACCGACTAAAAGGGATAAGTGTCCATATCTATTGAACCAAGCAAGACAGAATCGATTTTGTTTTTGAATTTGATAGGTTTTTATGTGTATATTAATCCACAAGCTGATCCAAAGCTCTATCTTTAATGGTTCAATTTCTACGTCATAGTGGGTGGGGTTAACCGACTAAAAGGGATAAGTGTCCATATCTATTGAACCAAGTAAGATAGAATCGATTTTGTTTTTGCAGATGATAGGTTTTTATGTGTGTATTAATCCACAAGCTGATACAAGGTTCTATCGCTAGCGGTTCAATTTCTACGTCACACTGGGTGGGGTTAACCGACTAAAATGGATAAGTGTCCATATCTATTGAACCAAGCAAGATAGAATCGATTTTGTTTTTGCAGATGATAGGTTTTTATGTGTGTATTAATCCACAAGCTGAAACAAGGTTCTATCGCTAACGGTTCAATTTCTACGTCATAGTGGGTGGGGTTAACCGACTAAAAGGGATAAGTGTCCATATCTATTGAACCAAGCAAGATTGAATTTTTTTTTTGCAGATGATAGGTTTTTATGTGTATATTAATCTACAAGCTGATACAAGGTTATATCGTTAACGGTTCAATTTCTACGTCAAAATGGGTGGGGTTAAGCGGCTAAAAGGGATAAGTGTCCATATCTATTGAACCAAGCAAGATAGAATCGATTTTGTTTTTGCAGATGGTAGGTTTTTATGTGTATATTAATCCACAAGCTGATACAAAGTTCTATCGTTAACGGTTCAATTTCTACGTCAAAGTGGATGGGGTTAACCCACTAAAAGGGATAAGTGTCCATATCTATTGAACCAAACAAGATAGATTCGGTTTTGTTTTTGAAGATGGTAGGTTTTTATGTGTATATTAATCCACAAGCTGATCCAAGGTTATATCGTTAACGGTTCAATTTCTACGTCAAAGTGGATGGGGTTAACCGACTAAAAGGGATAAGTGTCCATATCTATTGAACCAAACAAGAGAGATTCGATTTTGTTTTTGAAGATGGTAGGTTTTTATATGTATATTAATCCACAAGCTGATCCAAGGTTGTATCTTTAACGGTTCAATTTCTACGTCAAAATGGGTGGGGTTAACCGACTAAAAGGGATAAGTGTGCATATCTATTGAACCAAGCAAGATAGAATCGATTTTGTTTTTGCAGATGATAGGTTTTTATGTGTATATTAATCCGCAAGCTGACCCAAGGTTCTATCGTTAACGGTTTAATTTCTACGTCAAAGTGGATGGGGTTAACCGACTAAAAGGGATAAGTGTCCATATCTATTGAACCAAGCAAGATAGAATCGATTTTGTTTTTGCACATGATAGGCTTTTATGTGTACATTAATCCACAAGCTGATACAAGGTTCTATCGTTAACGGTTCAATTTCTACGTCATACTGGGTGGGGTTAACCGACTAAAAGGGATAAGTGTCCATATCTATTGAACCAAGCAAGATAGAATCGATTTTGTTTTTCAGATGATAGGTTTTTATCTGTATATTAATCCGCAAGCTGATCCAAGGTTCTATCGTTAACGGTTTAATTTCTACTTCAAAGTGGATGGGGTTAACCGACTAAAAGGGATACGTTTCCATATCTATTGAACCATGCAAAATAGAATCGATTTTGTTTTTGCACATGATAGGTTTTTATGTGTATATTAATTCACAAGCTGATACAAGGTTCTATCGTTAACGGTTCAATTTCTACGTCATACTGGGTGGGGTTAACCGACTAAAAGGGATAAGTGTCCATATCTATTGAACCAAGCAAGATAGAATCGATTTTGTTTTTGCACATGATAGGTTTTTATGTGTATATTAATCCACAAGCTGATTCAAGGTTCTATCGTTAACGGTTCAATTTCTACGTCAAAGTGGGTGGGGTTAACCGACTAAAAGGGATACGTGTCCATATCTATTGAACCAAGCAAGATAGAATCGATTTTGTTTTTGCAGATGATAGGTTTTTATGTGTATATTAATCCGCAAGCTGATACAAGGTTCTATCGTTAACGGTTTAATTTCTACTTCAAAGTGGATGGGGTTAACCGACTAAAAGGGATAAGTGTCCATATCTATTGTGGTTGGGGTTAACCGACTAAAAGGGATAAGTATCCATATCTATTGAACCAAACAAGATAGATTCGATTTTGTTTTTGAAGGTGATAGGTTTTATGTGTACATTAATCCACAAGCTGATCCAAGGTTATATCGTTAACGGTTCAATTTCTACGTCAAAATGGGTGGGGTTAACCGACTAAAAGGGACAAGTGTCCATATCTATTGAAGGAAGCAAGATAGTATCGATTTTGTTTTTGTATATGATAGGTTTTTATGTGCATATTAATCCACAAGCTGATACAAGGTTCTATCGTGAACGGTTCAATTTCTACGTCAAAGTGGATGGGGTTAACCGACTAAAAGGGATAAGTGTCCATGTCTATTGAACCAAGCAAGATAGAGTCGATTTTGTTTTTGCATTTGATAGGTTTTTATGTGTGTATTAATCCACAAGCTGATCCAAGGTTCTATCGTTAACGGTTCAATTTCTACGTCAAAGTGGGTGGGGTTAACCGACTAAAAGGGATACGTGTCCATATCTATTGAACCAAGCAAGATAGAATCGATTTTGTTTTTGCAGATGATAGGTTTTTATGTGTATATTAATCCGCAAGCTGATCCAAGGTTCTATCGTTAACGGTTTAATTTCTACGTCAAAGTGGATGGGGTTAACCGACTAAAAGGGATAAGTGTTCATATCTATTGTGGGTGGGGTTAACCGACTAAAAGGGATAAGTGTCCATATCTATTGAACCAAGCAAGATAGAATCGATTTTGTTTTTGAATTTGATAGGTTTTTATGTGTATATTAATCCACAAGCTGATGCAAAGCTCTATCTTTAATGGTTCAATTTCTACGTCATAGTGGGTGGGGTTAACCGAATAAAAGGGATAAGTGTCCATATCTATTGAACCAAGCAAGATAGAATCGATTTTGTTTTTGCAGATGATAGGTTTTTATGTGTGTATTAATCCGCAAGCTGATCCAAGGTTCTATCGTTAACGGTTTAATTTCTACGTCAAAGTGGATGGGGTTAACCGACTAAAAGGGATAAGTGTCCATATCTATTGTGGGTGGGGTTAACCGACTAAAAGGGATAAGTGTCCATATCTATTGAACCAAGCAAGATAGAATCGATTTTGTTTTTGAATTTGATAGGTTTTTATGTGTATATTAATCCACAAGCTGATCCAAAGCTCTATCTTTAGTGGTTCAATTTCTACGTCATAGTGGGTGGGGTTAACCGACTAAAAGGGATAAGTGTCCATATCTATTGAACCAAGCAAGATAGAATCGATTTTGTTTTTGAGTTTGATAGGTTTTTATGTGTGTATTAATCCACAAGCTGATCCAAAGCTCTATCTTTAGTGGTTCAATTTCTACGTCATACTGGGTGGGGTTAACCGACTAAAAGGGATAAGTGTCCATATCTATTGAACCAAGCAAGATAGAATCGATTTTGTTTTTGCAGATGGTAGGTTTTTATGTGTGTATTAATCCGCAAGCTGATACAAGGTTCTATCGTTAACGGTTCAATTTCTACGTCAAAGTGGATGGGGTTAACCGACTAAAAGAGATAAGTGTCCATATCTATTTAACCAAGCAAGATAGAATTTTGTTTTTGCAGATGGTAGGTTTTTATGTGTATACTAATCCACAAGCTCATACAAGGTTCTATCGTTAACGGTTCAATTTCTACGTCAAAGTGGATGGGGTTAACCGACTAAAAGGGATAAGTGTCCATATCTATTGAACCAAACAAGATAGATTCGATTTTGTTTTTGCAGATGATAGGTTTTTATGTGTGTATTAATCCACAAGCTGATACAAGGTTCTATCGTTAACGGTTCAATTTCTACGTCAAAGTGAGTGGGGTTAACTGACTAAAAGGGATAAGTGTCCATATCTATTGAACAAAGCAAGATAGAATCGATTTTATTTTGGCAGATGGTAGGTTTTTATGTGTATATTAATCCACAAGCTGATACAAGGTTCTATTGTTAACGGTTCAATTTCTACGTCAAAGTGGATGGGGTTAACCGACTAAAAGGGATAAGTGTCCATATCTATTGAACCAAACAATATAGGTTCGATTTTGTTTTTGAAGATGGTAGGTTTTTATGTGTATATTAATACACAAGCTGATCCAAGGTTATATCGTTAACGGTTCAATTTCTACGTCAAAGTGGATGGGGTTAACCGACTAAAAAGGATAAGTGTCCATATCTATTGAACCAAACAAGATAGATTCGATTTTGTTTTTGAAGATGGTAGGTTTTTATGTGTATATTAATCCACAAGCTGACCCAAGGTTATACCGTTAGCGGTTCAATTTCTACGTCAAAATGGGTGGGGTTAACCGACTAAAGGGATAAGTGTGCATATCTATTGAACCAAGCAAGATAGAATCGATTTTGTTTTTGCAGATGATAGGTTTTTATGTGTATATTAATCCACAAGCTGACCCAAGGTTCTATCGTTAACGGTTCAATTTCTACGTCATACTGGGTGGGGTTAACCGACTAAAAGGGATAAGTGTCCATATCTATTGAACCAAGCAAGATAGAATCGATTTTGTTTTTGCACATGATAGGTTTTTATGTGTATATTAATCCACAAGCTGATACAAGGTTCTATCGTTAACGGTTCAATTTCTACATCATACTGGGTGGGGTTAACCGACTAAAAGGGATAAGTGTGCATATCTATTGAACCAAGCAAGATAGAATCGATTTTGTTTTTGCAGATGATAGGTTTTTATGTGTATATTAATCCGCAAGCTGATCCAAGGTTCTATCGTTAACGGTTTAATTTCTACGTCAAAGTGGATGGGGTTAACCGACTAAAAGGGATAAGTGTCCATATATATTGAACCAAGCATGATATAATCGATTTTGTTTTTGCAGATGGTAGGTTTTCATGTGTAAATTAATCCACAAGCTGATACGAGGTTCTATCGCTAACGGTTCAATTTCTACGTCAAAGTGGATGGGGTTAACCGACTAAAAGGGATAAGTGTTCATATCTATTGAACCAAGCAAGATACAATCGATTTTGTTTCTGCAGATGATAGGTTTTTATGTATGTATTTATCCACAAGCTGAAACAAGGTTCTATCGCTAACGGTTCAATTTCTACGTCATAGTGGGTGGGGTTAACCGACTAAAAGGGATAAGTGTCCATATCTATTGAACCAAACAAGATAGATTCGATTTGGTTTTTAAAGATGGTAGGTTTTTATGTGTATATTAATCCACAAGCTTATCCAAGGTTATATCGTTAACGGTTCAATTTCTACGTCAAAGTGGATGGGGTTAACCCACTAAAAGGGATAAGTGTCCATATCTATTGAACCAAACAAGATAGATTCGATTTGGTTTTTAAAGATGGTAGGTTTTTATGTGTATACTAATCCACAAGCTGATCCAAGGTTATATCGTTAACGGTTCAATTTCTACGTCAAAATGGGTGGGGTTAACCGACTAAAAGGGATAAGTGTTCATATCTATTGAACCAAGCAAGATACAATCGATTTTGTTTTTGCAGATGATAGGCTTTTATGTGTATATTAATCCGCAAGCTGATCCAAAGCTCTATCTTTAATGGTTCAATTTCTACGTCATAGTGGGTGGGGTTAACCGACTAAAAGGGATAAGTGTCCATATCTATTGAACCAAACAAGATAGATTCGATTTGGTTTTTAAAGATGGTAGGTTTTTATGTGTATATTAATCCACAAGCTGATACAAGGTTCTATCGCTAATGGTTTAATTTCTACGTCAAAGTGGATGGAGTTAACCGACTAAAAGTAATAAGTGTATATATCTATTGTGGGTGGGGTTAACCGAATAAAAGGGATAAGTGTCCATATCTATTGAACCAAGCAAGACAGAATCGATTTTGTTTTTGAATTTGATAGGTTTTTATGTGTATATTAATCCACAAGCTGATCCAAAGCTCTATCTTTAATGGTTCAATTTCTACGTCATAGTGGGTGGGGTTAACCGACTAAAAGGGATAAGTGTCCATATCTATTGAACCAAGTAAGATAGAATCGATTTTGTTTTTGCAGATGATAGGTTTTTATGTGTGTATTAATCCACAAGCTGATACAAGGTTCTATCGCTAGCGGTTCAATTTCTACGTCACACTGGGTGGGGTTAACCGACTAAAATGGATAAGTGTCCATATCTATTGAACCAAGCAAGATAGAATCGATTTTGTTTTTGCAGATGATAGGTTTTTATGTGTGTATTAATCCACAAGCTGAAACAAGGTTCTATCGCTAACGGTTCAATTTCTACGTCATAGTGGGTGGGGTTAACCGACTAAAAGGGATAAGTGTCCATATCTATTGAACCAAGCAAGATTGAATTTTTTTTTTGCAGATGATAGGTTTTTATGTGTATATTAATCTACAAGCTGATACAAGGTTATATCGTTAACGGTTCAATTTCTACGTCAAAATGGGTGGGGTTAAGCGGCTAAAAGGGATAAGTGTCCATATCTATTGAACCAAGCAAGATAGAATCGATTTTGTTTTTGCAGATGGTAGGTTTTTATGTGTATATTAATCCACAAGCTGATACAAAGTTCTATCGTTAACGGTTCAATTTCTACGTCAAAGTGGATGGGGTTAACCCACTAAAAGGGATAAGTGTCCATATCTATTGAACCAAACAAGATAGATTCGATTTTGTTTTTGAAGATGGTAGGTTTTTATGTGTATATTAATCCACAAGCTGATCCAAGGTTATATCGTTAACGGTTCAATTTCTACGTCAAAGTGGATGGGGTTAACCGACTAAAAGGGATAAGTGTCCATATCTATTGAACCAAACAAGATAGATTCGATTTTGTTTTTGAAGATGGTAGGTTTTTATATGTATATTAATCCACAAGCTGATCCAAGGTTATATCTTTAACGGTTCAATTTCTACGTCAAAATGGGTGGGGTTAACCGACTAAAAGGGATAAGTGTGCATATCTATTGAACCAAGCAAGATAGAATCGATTTTGTTTTTGCAGATGATAGGTTTTTATGTGTATATTAATCCGCAAGCTGACCCAAGGTTCTATCGTTAACGGTTTAATTTCTACGTCAAAGTGGATGGGGTTAACCGACTAAAAGGGATAAGTGTCCATATCTATTGAACCAAGTAAGATAGAATCGATTTTGTTCTTGCACATGATAGGTTTTTATGTGTATATTAATCCACAATCTGATACAAGGTTCTATCGTTAACGGTTCAATTTCTACGTCATACTGGGTGGGGTTAACCGACTAAAAGGGATAAGTGTCCATATCTATTGAACCAAGCAAGATAGAATCGATTTTGTTTTTCAGATGATAGGTTTTTATGTGTATATTAATCCGCAAGCTGATCCAAGGTTCTATCGTTAACGGTTTAATTTCTACTTCAAAGTGGATGGGGTTAACAGACTAAAAGGGATACGTGTCCATATCTATTGAACCAAGCAAGATAGAATCGATTTTGTTTTTGCACATGATAGGTTTTTATGTGTATATTAATCCACAAGCTGATACAAGGTTCTATCGTTAACGGTTCAATTTCTACATCATACTGGGTGGGGTTAACCGACTAAAAGGGATAAGTGTGCATATCTATTGAACCAAGCAAGATAGAATCGATTTTGTTTTTGCAGATGATAGGTTTTTATGTGTATATTAATCCGCAAGCTGATCCAAGGTTCTATCGTTAACGGTTTAATTTCTACGTCAAAGTGGATGGGGTTAACCGACTAAAAGGGATAAGTGTCCATATATATTGAACCAAGCATGATATAATCGATTTTGTTTTTGCAGATGGTAGGTTTTCATGTGTAAATTAATCCACAAGCTGATACGAGGTTCTATCGCTAACGGTTCAATTTCTACGTCAAAGTGGATGGGGTTAACCGACTAAAAGGGATAAGTGTTCATATCTATTGAACCAAGCAAGATACAATCGATTTTGTTTCTGCAGATGATAGGTTTTTATGTATGTATTTATCCACAAGCTGAAACAAGGTTCTATCGCTAACGGTTCAATTTCTACGTCATAGTGGGTGGGGTTAACCGACTAAAAGGGATAAGTGTCCATATCTATTGAACCAAACAAGATAGATTCGATTTGGTTTTTAAAGATGGTAGGTTTTTATGTGTATATTAATCCACAAGCTTATCCAAGGTTATATCGTTAACGGTTCAATTTCTACGTCAAAGTGGATGGGGTTAACCCACTAAAAGGGATAAGTGTCCATATCTATTGAACCAAACAAGATAGATTCGATTTGGTTTTTAAAGATGGTAGGTTTTTATGTGTATACTAATCCACAAGCTGATCCAAGGTTATATCGTTAACGGTTCAATTTCTACGTCAAAATGGGTGGGGTTAACCGACTAAAAGGGATAAGTGTTCATATCTATTGAACCAAGCAAGATACAATCGATTTTGTTTTTGCAGATGATAGGCTTTTATGTGTATATTAATCCGCAAGCTGATCCAAAGCTCTATCTTTAATGGTTCAATTTCTACGTCATAGTGGGTGGGGTTAACCGACTAAAAGGGATAAGTGTCCATATCTATTGAACCAAACAAGATAGATTCGATTTGGTTTTTAAAGATGGTAGGTTTTTATGTGTATATTAATCCACAAGCTGATACAAGGTTCTATCGCTAATGGTTTAATTTCTACGTCAAAGTGGATGGAGTTAACCGACTAAAAGTAATAAGTGTATATATCTATTGTGGGTGGGGTTAACCGAATAAAAGGGATAAGTGTCCATATCTATTGAACCAAGCAAGACAGAATCGATTTTGTTTTTGAATTTGATAGGTTTTTATGTGTATATTAATCCACAAGCTGATCCAAAGCTCTATCTTTAATGGTTCAATTTCTACGTCATAGTGGGTGGGGTTAACCGACTAAAAGGGATAAGTGTCCATATCTATTGAACCAAGTAAGATAGAATCGATTTTGTTTTTGCAGATGATAGGTTTTTATGTGTGTATTAATCCACAAGCTGATACAAGGTTCTATCGCTAGCGGTTCAATTTCTACGTCACACTGGGTGGGGTTAACCGACTAAAATGGATAAGTGTCCATATCTATTGAACCAAGCAAGATAGAATCGATTTTGTTTTTGCAGATGATAGGTTTTTATGTGTGTATTAATCCACAAGCTGAAACAAGGTTCTATCGCTAACGGTTCAATTTCTACGTCATAGTGGGTGGGGTTAACCGACTAAAAGGGATAAGTGTCCATATCTATTGAACCAAGCAAGATTGAATTTTTTTTTTGCAGATGATAGGTTTTTATGTGTATATTAATCTACAAGCTGATACAAGGTTATATCGTTAACGGTTCAATTTCTACGTCAAAATGGGTGGGGTTAAGCGGCTAAAAGGGATAAGTGTCCATATCTATTGAACCAAGCAAGATAGAATCGATTTTGTTTTTGCAGATGGTAGGTTTTTATGTGTATATTAATCCACAAGCTGATACAAAGTTCTATCGTTAACGGTTCAATTTCTACGTCAAAGTGGATGGGGTTAACCCACTAAAAGGGATAAGTGTCCATATCTATTGAACCAAACAAGATAGATTCGATTTTGTTTTTGAAGATGGTAGGTTTTTATGTGTATATTAATCCACAAGCTGATCCAAGGTTATATCGTTAACGGTTCAATTTCTACGTCAAAGTGGATGGGGTTAACCGACTAAAAGGGATAAGTGTCCATATCTATTGAACCAAACAAGATAGATTCGATTTTGTTTTTGAAGATGGTAGGTTTTTATATGTATATTAATCCACAAGCTGATCCAAGGTTATATCTTTAACGGTTCAATTTCTACGTCAAAATGGGTGGGGTTAACCGACTAAAAGGGATAAGTGTGCATATCTATTGAACCAAGCAAGATAGAATCGATTTTGTTTTTGCAGATGATAGGTTTTTATGTGTATATTAATCCGCAAGCTGACCCAAGGTTCTATCGTTAACGGTTTAATTTCTACGTCAAAGTGGATGGGGTTAACCGACTAAAAGGGATAAGTGTCCATATCTATTGAACCAAGTAAGATAGAATCGATTTTGTTCTTGCACATGATAGGTTTTTATGTGTATATTAATCCACAATCTGATACAAGGTTCTATCGTTAACGGTTCAATTTCTACGTCATACTGGGTGGGGTTAACCGACTAAAAGGGATAAGTGTCCATATCTATTGAACCAAGCAAGATAGAATCGATTTTGTTTTTCAGATGATAGGTTTTTATGTGTATATTAATCCGCAAGCTGATCCAAGGTTCTATCGTTAACGGTTTAATTTCTACTTCAAAGTGGATGGGGTTAACAGACTAAAAGGGATACGTGTCCATATCTATTGAACCAAGCAAGATAGAATCGATTTTGTTTTTGCACATGATAGGTTTTTATGTGTTTATTAATTCACAAGCTGATACAAGGTTCTATCGTTAACGGTTCAATTTCTACGTCATACTGGGTGGGGTTAACCGACTAAAAGGGATAAGTGTCCATATCTATTGAACCAAGCAAGATAGAATCGATTTTGTTTTTGCACATGATAGGTTTTTATGTGTATATTAATCCACAAGCTGATGCAAGGTTCTATCGTTAACGGTTCAATTTCTACGTCAAAGTGGGTGGGGTTAACCGACTAAAAGGGATACGTGTCCATATCTATTGAACCAAGCAAGATAGAATCGATTTTGTTTTTGCAGATGATAGGTTTTTATGTGTATATTAATCCGCAAGCTGATACAAGGTTCTATCGTTAACGGTTTAATTTCTACTTCAAAGTGGATGGGGTTAACCGACTAAAAGGGATAAGTGTCCATATCTATTGTGGGTGGGGTTAACCGACTAAAAGGGATAAGTATCCATATCTATTGAACCAAACAAGATAGATTCGATTTTGTTTTTGAAGGTGATAGGTTTTTATGTGTACATTAATCCACAAGCTGATCCAAGGTTATATCGTTAACGGTTCAATTTCTACGTCAAAATGGGTGGGGTTAACCGACTAAAAGGGACAAGTGTCCATATCTATTGAAGGAAGCAAGATAGTATCGATTTTGTTTTTGTATATGATAGGTTTTTATGTGCATATTAATCCACAAGCTGATACAAGGTTCTATCGTGAACGGTTCAATTTCTACGTCAAAGTGGATGGGGTTAACCGACTAAAAGGGATAAGTGTCCATGTCTATTGAACCAAGCAAGATAGAGTCGATTTTGTTATTGCATTTGATAGGTTTTTATGTGTGTATTAATCCACAAGCTGATCCAAGGTTCTATCGTTAACGGTTCAATTTCTACGTCAAAGTGGGTGGGGTTAACCGACTAAAAGGGATACGTGTCCATATCTATTGAACCAAGCAAGATAGAATCGATTTTGTTTTTGCAGATGATAGGTTTTTATGTGTATATTAATCCGCAAGCTGATCCAAGGTTCTATCGTTAACGGTTTAATTTCTACGTCAAAGTGGATGGGGTTAACCGACTAAAAGGGATAAGTGTCCATATCTATTGTGGGTGGGGTTAACCGACTAAAAGGGATAAGTGTCCATATCTATTGAACCAAGCAAGATAGAATCGATTTTTTTTTTGAATTTGATAGGTTTTTATGTGTATATTAATCCACAAGATGATGCAAAGCTCTATCTTTAATTGTTCAATTTCTACGTCATAGTGGGTGGGGTTAACCGAATAAAAGGGATAAGTGTCCATATCTATTGAACCAAGCAAGATAGAATCGATTTTGTTTTTGCAGATGATAGGTTTTTATGTGTGTATTAATCCGCAAGCTGATCCAAGGTTCTATCGTTAACGGTTTAATTTCTACGTCAAAGTGGATTGGGTTAACCGACTAAAAGGGATAAGTGTCCATATCTATTGTGGGTGGGGTTAACCGACTAAAAGGGATAAGTGTCCATATCTATTGAACCAAGCAAGATAGAATCGATTTTGTTTTTAAATTTGATATGTTTTTATGTGTATATTTATCCACAAGCTGATCCAAAGCTCTATCTTTAGTGGTTCAATTTCTACGTCATAGTGGGTGGGGTTAACCGACTAAAAGGGATAAGTGTCCATATCTATTGAACCAAGCAAGATACAATCGATTTTGTTTTTGCAGATGATAGGTTTTTATGTGTGTATTAATCCACAAGCTGATACAAGATTCTATCACAAACGGTTCAATTTCTACGTCATACTGGGTGGGGTTAACCGACTAAAAGGGATAAGCGTCCATATCTATTGAACCAAGCAAGATAGAATCGATTTTGTTTTTGCAGATGGTAGGTTTTTATGTGTGTATTAATCCGCAAGCTGATACAAGGTTCTATCGTTAACGGTTCAATTTCTACGTCAAAGTGGATGGTGTTAACCGACTAAAAGAGATAAGTGTCCATATCTATTTAACCAAGCAAGATAGATTTTTGTTTTTGCAGATGGTAGGTTTTTATGTGTATACTAATCCACAAGCTCATACAAGGTTCTATCGTTAACGGTTCAATTTCTACGTCAAAGTGGATGGGGTTAACCGACTAAAAGGGATAAGTGTCCATATCTATTGAACCAAACAAGATAGATTCGATTTTGTTTTTGCAGATGATAGGTTTTTATGTGTGTATTAATCCACAAGCTGATACAAGGTTCTATCGTTAACGGTTCAATTTCTGCGTCAAAGTGAGTGGGGTTAACTGACTAAAAGGGATAAGTGTCCATATCTATTGAACAAAGCAAGATAGAATCGATTTTATTTTGGCAGATGGTAGGTTTTTATGTGTATATTAATCCACAAGCTGATACAAGGTTCTATCGTTAACGGTTCAATTTCTACGTCAAAGTGGATGGGGTTAACCGACTAAAAGGGATAAGTGTCCATATCTATTGAACCAAACAATATAGATTCGATTTTGCTTTTGAAGATGGTAGGTTTTTATGTGTATATTAATACACAAGCTGATCCAAGGTTATATCGTTAACGGTTCAATTTCTACGTCAAAGTGGATGGGGTTAACCGACTAAAAGGGATAAGTGTCCATATCTATTGAACCAAACAAGATAGATTCGATTTTGTTTTTGAAGATGGTAGGTTTTTATGTGTATATTAATCCACAAGCTGACCCAAGGTTATACCGTTAGCGGTTCAATTTCTACGTCAAAATGGGTGGGGTTAACCGACTAAAAGGGATAAGTGTGCATATCTATTGAACCAAGCAAGATAGAATCGATTTTGTTTTTGCAGATGATAGGTTTTTATGTGTATATTAATCCACAAGCTGATCCAAGGTTATATCGTTAACGGTTCAATTTCTACGTCAAAATGGGTGGGGTTAACCGACTAAAAGGGACAAGTGTCCATATCTATTGAAGGAAGCAAGATAGTATCGATTTTGTTTTTGTATATGATAGGTTTTTATGTGCATATTAATCCACAAGCTGATACAAGGTTCTATCGTGAACGGTTCAATTTCTACGTCAAAGTGGATGGGGTTAACCGACTAAAAGGGATAAGTGTCCATGTCTATTGAACCAAGCAAGATAGAGTCGATTTTGTTTTTGCATTTGATAGGTTTTTATGTGTGTATTAATCCACAAGTTGATCCAAGGTTCTATCGTTAACGGTTCAATTTCTACGTCAAAGTGGGTGGGGTTAACCGACTAAAAGGGATACGTGTCCATATCTATTGAACCAAGCAAGATAGAATCGATTTTGTTTTTGCAGATGATAGGTTTTTATGTGTATATTAATCCGCAAGCTGATCCAAGGTTCTATCGTTAACGGTTTAATTTCTACGTCAAAGTGGATGGGGTTAACCGACTAAAAGGGATAAGTGTCCATATCTATTGTGGGTGGGGTTAACCGACTAAAAGGGATAAGTGTCCATATCTATTGAACCAAGCAAGATAGAATCGATTTTGTTTTTGAATTTGATAGGTTTTTATGTGTATATTAATCCACAAGCTGATGCAAAGCTCTATCTTTAATGGTTCAATTTCTACGTCATAGTGGGTGGGGTTAACCGAATAAAAGGGATAAGTGTCCATATCTATTGAACCAAGCAAGATAGAATCGATTTTGTTTTTGCAGATGATAGGTTTTTATGTGTGTATTAATCCGCAAGCTGATCCAAGGTTCTATCGTTAACGGTTTAATTTCTACGTCAAAGTGGATGGGGTTAACCGACTAAAAGGGATAAGTGTCCATATCTATTGTGGGTGGGGTTAACCGACTAAAAGGGATAAGTGTCCATATCTATTGAACCAAGCAAGATAGAATCGATTTTGTTTTTGAATTTGATAGGTTTTTATGTGTACATTAATCCACAAGCTGATCCAAAGCTCTATCTTTAGTGGTTCAATTTCTACGTCATAGTGGGTGGGGTTAACCGACTAAAAGGGATAAGTGTCCATATCTATTGAACCAAGCAAGATAGAATCGATTTTGTTTTTGCAGATGATAGGTTTTTATGTGTGTATTAATCCACAAGCTGATACAAGGTTCTATCACTAACGGTTCAATTTCTACGTCATACTGGGTGGGGTTAACCGACTAAAAGGGATAAGTGTCCATATCTATTGAATCAAGCAAGATAGAATCGATTTTGTTTTTGCAGATGGTAGGTTTTTATGCGTGTATTAATCCGCAAGCTGATACAAGGTTCTATCGTTAACGGTTCAATTTCTACGTCAAAGTGGATGGGGTTAACCGACTAAAAGAGATAAGTGTCCATATCTATTGAACCAAGCAAGATAGAATTTTGTTTTTGCAGATGGTAGGTTTTTATGTGTATACTAATCCACAAGCTCATACAAGGTTCTATCGTTAACGGTTCAATTTCTACGTCAAAGTGAGTGGGGTTAACTGACTAAAAGGGATAAGTGTCCATATCTATTGAACAAAGCAAGATAGAATCGATTTTATTTTGGCAGATGGTAGGTTTTTATGTGTAAATTAATCCACAAGCTGATACAAGGTTCTATCGTTAACGGTTCAATTTGTACGTCAAAGTGGATGGGGTTAACCGACTAAAAGGGATAAGTGTCCATATCTATTGAACCAAACAATATAGATTCGATTTTGTTTTTGAAGATGGTAGGTTTTTATGTGTATATTAATACACAAGCTGATCCAAGGTTATATCGTTAACGGTTCAATTTCTACGTCAAAGTGGATGGGGTTAACCGACTAAAAGGGATAAGTGTCCATATCTATTGAACCAAACAAGATAGATTCGATTTTGTTTTTGAAGTTGGTAGGTCTTTATGTGTATATTAATCCACAAGCTGACCCAAGGTTATACCGTTAGCGGTTCAATTTCTACGTCAAAATGGGTGGGGTTAACCGACTAAAAGGGATAAGTGTGCATATCTATTGAACCAAGCAAGATAGAATCGATTTTGTTTTTGCAGATGATAGGTTTTTATGTGTATATTAATCCACAAGCTGATCCAAGGTTATATCGTTAACGGTTCAATTTCTACGTCAAAATGGGTGGGGTTAACCGACTAAAAGGGACAAGTGTCCATATCTATTGAAGGAAGCAAGATAGTATCGATTTTGTTTTTGTATATGATAGGTTTTTATGTGCATATTAATCCACAAGCTGATACAAGGTTCTATCGTGAACGGTTCAATTTCTACGTCAAAGTGGATGGCGTTAACCGACTAAAAGGGATAAGTGTCCATGTCTATTGAACCAAGCAAGATAGAGTCGATTTTGTTTTTGCATTTGATAGGTTTTTATGTGTGTATTAATCCACAAGCTGATCCAAGGTTCTATCGTTAACGGTTCAATTTCTACGTCAAAGTGGGTGGGGTTAACCGACTAAAAGGGATACGTGTCCATATCTATTGAACCAAGCAAGATAGAATCGATTTTGTTTTTGCAGATGATAGGTTTTTATGTGTATATTAATCCGCAAGCTGATCCAAGGTTCTATCGTTAACGGTTTAATTTCTACGTCAAAGTGATGGGGTTAACCGACTAAAAGGGATAAGTGTCCATATCTATTGTGGGTGGGGTTAACCGACTAAAAGGGATAAGTGTCCATATCTATTGAACCAAGCAAGATAGAATCGATTTTGTTTTTGAATTTGATAGGCTTTTATGTGTATATTAATCCACAAGCTGATGCAAAGCTCTATCTTTAATGGTTCAATTTCTACGTCATAGTGGGTGGGGTTAACCGAATAAAAGGGATAAGTGTCCATATCTATTGAACCAAGCAAGATAGAATCGATTTTGTTTTTGCAGATGATAGGTTTTTATGTGTGTATTAATCCGCAAGCTGATCCAAGGTTCTATCGTTAACGGTTTAATTTCTACGTCAAAGTGGATGGGGTTAACCGACTAAAAGGGATAAGTGTCCATATCTACTGTGGGTGGGGTTAACCGACTAAAAGGGATAAGTGTCCATATCTATTGAACCAAGCAAGATAGAATCGATTTTGTTTTTGAATTTGATAGGTTTTTATGTGTATATTAATCCACAAGCTGATGCAAAGCTCTATCTTTAATGGTTCAATTTCTACGTCATAGTGGGTGGGGTTAACCGAATAAAAGGGATAAGTGTCCATATCTATTGAACTAAGCAAGATAGAATCGATTTTGTTTTTGCAGATGATAGGTTTTTATGTGTGTATTAATCCACAAGCTGATCCAAGGTTATATCGTTAACGGTTCAATTTCTACGTCAAAGTGGATGGGGTTAACCGACTAAAAGGGATAAGTGTCCATATCTATTGAACCAAACAAGATAGATTCGATTTTGTTTTTGAAGATGGTAGGTTTTTATGTGTATATTAATCCACAAGCTGACCCAAGGTTCTATTGTTAACGGTTCAATTTCTACGTCAAAGTGGATGGGGTTAACCGACTAAAAGGGATAAGTGTCCATATCTATTGAACCAAACAATATAGGTTCGATTTTGTTTTTGAAGATGGTAGGTTTTTATGTGTATATTAATACACAAGCTGATCCAAGGTTATATCGTTAACGGTTCAATTTCTACGTCAAAGTGGATGGGGTTAACCGACTAAAAGGGATAAGTGTCCATATCTATTGAACCAAACAAGATAGATTCGATTTTGTTTTTGAAGATGGTAGGTTTTTATGTGTATATTAATCCACAAGCTGACCCAAGGTTATACCGTTAGCGGTTCAATTTCTACGTCAAAATGGGTGGGGTTAACCGACTAAAAGGGATAAGTGTGCATATCTATTGAACCAAGCAAGATAGAATCGATTTTGTTTTTGCAGATGATAGGTTTTTATGTGTATATTAATCCACAAGCTGACCCAAGGTTCTATCGTTAACGGTTCAATTTCTACGTCATACTGGGTGGGGTTAACCGACTAAAAGGGATAAGTGTCCATATCTATTGAACCAAGCAAGATAGAATCGATTTTGTTTTTGCAGATGATAGGTTTTTATGTGTATATTAATCCACAAGCTGACCCAAGGTTCTATCGTTAACGGTTCAATTTCTACGTCATACTGGGTGGGGTTAACCGACTAAAAGGGATAAGTGTCCATATCTATTGAACCAAGCAAGATAGAATCGATTTTGTTTTTGCACATGATAGGTTTTTATGTGTATATTAATCCACAAGCTGATACAAGGTTCTATCGTTAACGGTTCAATTTCTACATCATACTGGGTGGGGTTAACCGACTAAAAGGGATAAGTGTGCATATCTATTGAACCAAGCAAGATAGAATCGATTTTGTTTTTGCAGATGATAGGTTTTTATGTGTATATTAATCCGCAAGCTGATCCAAGGTTCTATCGTTAACGGTTTAATTTCTACGTCAAAGTGGATGGGGTTAACCGACTAAAAGGGATAAGTGTCCATATCTATTGAACCAAGCATGATATAATCGATTTTGTTTTTGCAGATGGTAGGTTTTCATGTGTAAATTAATCCACAAGCTGATACGAGGTTCTATCGCTAACGGTTCAATTTCTACGTCAAAGTGGATGGGGTTAACCGACTAAAAGGGATAAGTGTTCATATCTATTGAACCAAGCAAGATACAATCGATTTTGTTTTTGCAGATGATAGGTTTTTATGTATGTATTAATCCACAAGCTGAAACAAGGTTCTATCGCTAACGGTTCAATTTCTACGTCATAGTGGGTGGGGTTAACCGACTAAAAGGGATAAGTGTCCATATCTATTGAACCAAGCAAGATTGAATTTTTTTTTTGCAGATGATAGGTTTTTATGTGTATATTAATCTACAAGCTGATACAAGGTTATATCGTTAACGGTTCAATTTCTACGTCAAAATGGGTGGGGTTAAGCGGCTAAAAGGGATAAGTGTCCTTATCTATTGAACCAAGCAAGATAGAATCGATTTTGTTTTTGCAGATGGTAGGTTTTTATGTGTATATTAATCCACAAGCTGATACAAAGTTCTATCGTTAACGGTTCAATTTCTACGTCAAAGTGGATGGGGTTAACCCACTAAAAGGGATAAGTGTCCATATCTATTGAACCAAACAAGATAGATTCGATTTTGTTTTTGAAGATGGTAGGTTTTTATGTGTATATTAATCCACAAGCTGATCCAAAGTTATATCGTTAACGGTTCAATTTCTACGTCAAAGTGGATGGGGTTAACCGACTAAAAGGGATAAGTGTCCATATCTATTGAACCAAACAAGATAGATTCGATTTTGTTTTTGAAGATGGTAGGTTTTTATATGTATATTAATCTACAAGCTGATCCAAGGTTATATCTTTAACAGTTCAATTTATACGTCAAAATGGGTGGGGTTAACCGACTAAAAGGGATAAGTGTGCATATCTATTGAACCAAGCAAGATAGAATCGATTTTGTTTTTGCAGATGATAGGTTTTTATGTGTATATTAATCCGCAAGCTGACCCAAGGTTCTATCGTTAACGGTTTAATTTCTACGTCAAAGTGGATGGGGTTAACCGACTAAAAGGGATAAGTGTCCATATCTATTGAACCAAGTAAGATAGAATCGATTTTGTTTTTGCACATGATAGGTTTTTATGTGTATATTAATCCACAAGCTGATACAAGGTTCTATCGTTAACGGTTCAATTTCTACGTCATACTGGGTGGGGTTAACCGACTAAAAGGGATAAGTGTCCATATCTATTGAACCAAACAAGATAGAATCGATTTTGTTTTTCAGATGATAGGTTTTTATGTGTATATTAATCCGCAAGCTGATCCAAGGTTCTATCGTTAACGGTTTAATTTCTACTTCAAAGTGGATGGGGTTAACCGACTAAAAGGGATACGTGTCCATATCTATTGAACCAAGCAAGATAGAATCGATTTTGTTTTTGCACATGATAGGTTTTTATGTGTTTATTAATTCACAAGCTGATACAAGGTTCTATCGTTAACGGTTCAATTTCTACGTCATACTGGGTGGGGTTAACCGACTAAAAGGGATAAGTGTCCATATCTATTGAACCAAGCAAGATAGAATCGATTTTGTTTTTGCACATGATAGGTTTTTATGTGTATATTAATCCACAAGCTGATGCAAGGTTCTATCGTTAACGGTTCAATTTCTACGTCAAAGTGGGTGGGGTTAACCGACTAAAAGGGATACGTGTCCATATCTATTGAACCAAGCAAGATAGAATCGATTTTGTTTTTGCAGATGATAGGTTTTTATGTGTATATTAATCCGCAAGCTGATACAAGGTTCTATCGTTAACGGTTTAATTTCTACTTCAAAGTGGATGGGGTTAACCGACTAAAAGGGATAAGTGTCCATATCTATTGTGGGTAGGGTTAACCGACTAAAAGGGATAAGTATCCATATCTATTGAACCAAACAAGATAGATTCGATTTTGTTTTTGAAGGTGATAGGTTTTTATGTGTACATTAATCCACAAGCTGATCCAAGGTTATATCGTTAACGGTTCAATTTCTATGTCAAAATGGGTGGGGTTAACCGACTAAAAGGGACAAGTGTCCATATCTATTGAAGGAAGCAAGATAGTATCGATTTTGTTTTTGTATATGATAGGTTTTTATGTGCATATTAATCCACAAGCTGATACAAGGTTCTATCGTGAACGGTTCAATTTCTACGTCAAAGTGGATGGGGTTAACCGACTAAAAGGGATAAGTGTCCATGTCTATTGAACCAAGCAAGATAGAGTCGATTTTGTTTTTGCATTTGATAGGTTTTTATGTGTGTATTAATCCACAAGCTGATCCAAGGTTCTATCGTTAACGGTTCAATTTCTACGTCAAAGTGGGTGGGGTTAACCGACTAAAAGGGATACGTGTCCATATCTATTTAACCAAGCAAGATAGAATCGATTTTGTTTTTGCAGATGATAGGTTTTTATGTGTATATTAATCCGCAAGCTGATCCAAGGTTCTATCGTTAACGGTTTAATTTCTACGTCAAAGTGGATTGGGTTAACCGACTAAAAGGGATAAGTGTCCATATCTATTGTGGGTGGGGTTAACCGACTAAAAGGGATAAGTGTCCATATCTATTGAACCAAGCAAGATAGAATCGATTTTGTTTTTGAATTTGATAGGTTTTTATGTGTATATTTATCCACAAGCTGATCCAAAGCTCTATCTTTAGTGGTTCAATTTCTACGTCATAGTGGGTGGGGTTAACCGACTAAAAGGGATAAGTGTCCATATCTATTGAACCAAGCAAGATAGAATCGATTTTGTTTTTGCAGATGATAGGTTTTTATGTGTGTATTAATCCACAAGCTGATACAAGGTTCTATCACTAACGGTTCAATTTCTACGTCATACTGGGTGGGGTTAACCGACTAAAAGGGATAAGCGTCCATATCTATTGAACCAAGCAAGATAGAATCGATTTTGTTTTTGCAGATGGTAGGTTTTTATGTGTGTATTAATCCGCAAGCTGATACAAGGTTCTATCGTTAACGGTTCAATTTCTACGTCAAAGTGGATGGTGTTAACCGACTAAAAGAGATAAGTGTCCATATCTATTTAACCAAGCAAGATAGATTTTTGTTTTTGCAGATGGTAGGTTTTTATGTGTATACTAATCCACAAGCTCATACAAGGTTCTATCGTTAACGGTTCAATTTCTACGTCAAAGTGGATGGGGTTAACCGACTAAAAGGGATAAGTGTCCATATCTATTGAACCAAACAAGATAGATTCGATTTTGTTTTTGCAGATGATAGGTTTTTATGTGTGTATTAATCCACAAGCTGATACAAGGTTCTATCGTTAACGGTTCAATTTCTACGTCAAAGTGAGTGGGGTTAACTGACTAAAAGGGATAAGTGTCCATATCTATTGAACAAAGCAAGATAGAATCGATTTTATTTTGGCAGATGGTAGGTTTTTATGTGTATATTAATCCACAAGCTGATACAAGGTTCTATCGTTAACGGTTCAATTTCTACGTCAAAGTGGATGGGGTTAACCGACTAAAAGGGATAAGTGTCCATATCTATTGAACCAAACAATATAGATTCGATTTTGTTTTTGAAGATGGTAGGTTTTTATGTGTATATTAATACACAAGCTGATCCAAGGTTATATCGTTAACGGTTCAATTTCTACGTCAAAGTGGATGGGGTTAACCGACTAAAAGGGATAAGTGTCCATATCTATTGAACCAAACAAGATAGATTCGATTTTGTTTTTGAAGATGGTAGGTTTTTATGTGTATATTAATCCACAAGCTGACCCAAGGTTATACCGTTAGCGGTTCAATTTCTACGTCAAAATGGGTGGGGTTAACCGACTAAAAGGGATAAGTGTGCATATCTATTGAACCAAGCAAGATAGAATCGATTTTGTTTTTGCAGATGATAGGTTTTTATGTGTATATTAATCCACAAGCTGATCCAAGGTTATATCGTTAACGGTTCAATTTCTACGTCAAAATGGGTGGGGTTAACCGACTAAAAGGGACAAGTGTCCATATCTATTGAAGGAAGCAAGATAGTATCGATTTTGTTTTTGTATATGATAGGTTTTTATGTGCATATTAATCCACAAGCTGATACAAGGTTCTATCGTGAACGGTTCAATTTCTACGTCAAAGTGGATGGGGTTAACCGACTAAAAGGGATAAGTGTCCATGTCTATTGAACCAAGCAAGATAGAGTCGATTTTGTTTTTGCATTTGATAGGTTTTTATGTGTGTATTAATCCAGAAGCTGATCCAAGGTTCTATCGTTAACGGTTCAATTTCTACTTCAAAGTGGGTGGGGTTAACCGACTAAAAGGGATACGTGTCCATATCTTTTGAACCAAGCAAGATAGAATCGATTTTGTTTTTGCAGATGATAGGTTTTTATGTGTATATTAATCCGCAAGCTGATCCAAGGTTCTATCGTTAACGGTTTAATTTCTACGTCAAAGTGGATGGGGTTAACCGACTAAAAGGGATAAGTGTCCATATCTATTGTGGGTGGGGTTAACCGACTAAAAGGGATAAGTGTCCATATCTATTGAACCAAGCAAGATAGAATCGATTTTGTTTTTGAATTTGATAGGTTTTTATGTGTATATTAATCCACAAGCTGATGCAAAGCTCTATCTTTAATGGTTCAATTTCTACGTCATAGTGGGTGGGGTTAACCGAATAAAAGGGATAAGTGTCCATATCTATTGAACCAAGCAAGATAGAATCGATTTTGTTTTTGCAGATGATAGGTTTTTATGTGTGTATTAATCCGCAAGCTGATCCAAGGTTCTATCGTTAACGGTTTAATTTCTACGTCAAAGTGGATGGGGTTAACCGACTAAAAGGGATAAGTGTCCATATCTATTGTGGGTGGGGTTAACCGACTAAAAGGGATAAGTGTCCATATCTATTGAACCAAGCAAGATAGAATCGATTTTGTTTTTGAATTTGATAGGTTTTTATGTGTACATTAATCCACAAGCTGATCCAAAGCTCTATCTTTAGTGGTTCAATTTCTACGTCATAGTGGGTGGGGTTAACCGACTAAAATGGATAAGTGTCCATATCTATTGAACCAAGCAAGATAGAATCGATTTTGTTTTTGCAGATGATAGGTTTTTATGTGTGTATTAATCCACAAGCTGATACAAGGTTCTATCACTAACGGTTCAATTTCTACGTCATACTGGGTGGGGTTAACCGACTAAAAGGGATAAGTGTCCATATCTATTGAATCAAGCAAGATAGAATCGATTTTGTTTTTGCAGATGGTAGGTTTTTATGTGTGTATTAATCCGCAAGCTGATACAAGGTTCTATCGTTAACGGTTCAATTTCTACGTCAAAGTGGATGGGGTTAACCGACTAAAAGAGATAAGTGTCCATATCTATTGAACCAAGCAAGATAGAATTTTGTTTTTGCAGATGGTAGGTTTTTATGTGTATACTAATCCACAAGCTCATACAAGGTTCTATCGTTAACGGTTCAATTTCTACGTCAAAGTGGATGGGGTTAACCGACTAAAAGGGATAAGTGTCCATATCTATTGAACCAAACAAGATAGATTCGATTTTGTTTTTGCAGATGATAGGTTTTTATGTGTGTATTAATCCACAAGCTGATACAAGGTTCTATCGTTATCGGTTCAATTTCTACGTCAAAGTGAGTGGGGTTAACTGACTAAAAGGGATAAGTGTCCATATCTATTGAACAAAGCAAGATAGAATCGATTTTATTTTGGCAGATGGTAGGTTTTTATGTGTAAATTAATCCACAAGCTGATACAAGGTTCTATCGTTAACGGTTCAATTTGTACGTCAAAGTGGATGGGGTTAACCGACTAAAAGGGATAAGTGTCCATATCTATTGAACCAAACAATATAGATTCGATTTGGTTTTTGAAGATGGTAGGTTTTTATGTGTATATTAATACACAAGCTGATCCAAGGTTATATCGTTAACGGTTCAATTTCTACGTCAAAGTGGATGGGGTTAACCGACTAAAAGGGATAAGTGTCCATATCTATTGAACCAAACAAGATAGATTCGATTTTGTTTTTGAAGATGGTAGGTTTTTATGTGTATATTAATCCACAAGCTGACCCAAGGTTATACCGTTAGCGGTTCAATTTCTACGTCAAAATGGGTGGGGTTAACCGACTAAAAGGGATAAGTGTGCATATCTATTGAACCAAGCAAGATAGAATCGATTTTGTTTTTGCAGATGATAGGTTTTTATGTGTATATTAATCCACAAGCTGATCCAAGGTTATATCGTTAACGGTTCAATTTCTACGTCAAAATGGGTGGGGTTAACCGACTAAAAGGGACAAGTGTCCATATCTATTGAAGGAAGCAAGATAGTATCGATTTTGTTTTTGTATATGATAGGTTTTTATGTGCATATTAATCCACAAGCTGATACAAGGTTCTGTCGTGAACGGTTCAATTTCTACGTCAAAGTGGATGGGGTTAACCGACTAAAAGGGATAAGTGTCCATGTCTATTGAACCAAGCAAGATAGAGTCGATTTTGTTTTTGCATTTGATAGGTTTTTATGTGTGTATTAATCCACAAGCTGATCCAAGGTTCTATCGTTAACGGTTCAATTTCTACGTCAAAGTGGGTGGGGTTAACCGACTAAAAGGGATACGTGTCCATATCTATTGAACCAAGCAAGATAGAATCGATTTTGTTTTTGCAGATGATAGGTTTTTATGTGTATATTAATCCGCAAGCTGATCCAAGGTTCTATCGTTAACGGTTTAATTTCTACGTCAAAGTGGATGGGGTTAACCGACTAAAAGGGATAAGTGTCCATATCTATTGTGGGTGGGGTTAACCGACTAAAAGGGATAAGTGTCCATATCTATTGAACCAAGCAAGATAGAATCGATTTTGTTTTTGAATTTGATAGGTTTTTATGTGTATATTAATCCACAAGCTGATGCAAAGCTCTATCTTTAATGGTTCAATTTCTACGTCATAGTGGGTGGGGTTAACCGAATAAAAGGGATAAGTGTCCATATCTATTGAACCAAGCAAGATAGAATCGATTTTGTTTTTGCAGATGATAGGTTTTTATGTGTGTATTAATCCGCAAGCTGATCCAAGGTTCTATCGTTAACGGTTTAATTTCTACGTCAAAGTGGATGGGGTTAACCGACTAAAAGGGATAAGTGTCCATATCTACTGTGGGTGGGGTTAACCGACTAAAAGGAATAAGTGTCCATATCTATTGAACCAAGCAAGATAGAATCGATTTTGTTTTTGAATTTGATAGGTTTTTATGTGTATATTAATCCACAAGCTGATCCAAAGCTCTATCTTTAGTGGTTCAATTTCTACGTCATAGTGGGTGGGGTTAACCGAATAAAGGGAAAAGTGTCCATATCTATTGAACCAAGCAAGATAGAATCGATTTTGTTTTTGCAGATGATAGGTTTTTATGTGTGTATTAATCCACAAGCTGATACAAGGTTCTATCACTAACGGTTCAATTTCTACGTCATACTGGGTGGGGTTAACCGACTAAAAGGGATAAGTGTCCATATCTATTGAATCAAGCAAGATAGAATCGATTTTGTTTTTGCAGATGGTAGGTTTTTATGTGTGTATTAATCCGCAAGCTGATACAAGGTTCTATCGTTAACGGTTCAATTTCTACGTCAAAGTGGATGGGGTTAACCGACTAAAAGAGATAAGTGTCCATATCTATTGAACCAAGCAAGATAGAATTTTGTTTTTGCAGATGGTAGGTTTTTATGTGTATACTAATCCACAAGCTCATACAAGGTTCTATCGTTAACGGTTCAATTTCTACGTCAAAGTGGATGGGGTTAACCGACTAAAAGGGATAAGTGTCCATATCTATTGAACCAAACAAGATAGATTCGATTTTGTTTTTGCAGATGATAGGTTTTTATGTGTGTATTAATCCACAAGCTGATACAAGGTTCTATCGTTAACGGTTCAATTTCTACGTCAAAGTGAGTGGGGTTAACTGACTAAAAGGGATAAGTGTCCATATCTATTGAACAAAGCAAGATAGAATCGATTTTATTTTGGCAGATGGTAGGTTTTTATGTGTATATTAATCCACAAGCTGATACAAGGTTCTATCGTTAACGGTTCAATTTGTACGTCAAAGTGGATGGGGTTAACCGACTAAAAGGGATAAGTGTCCATATCTATTGAACCAAACAATATAGATTCGATTTTGTTTTTGAAGATGGTAGGTTTTTATGTGTATATTAATCCACAAGCTGACCCAAGGTTATACCGTTAGCGGTTCAATTTCTACGTCAAAATGGGTGGGGTTAACCGACTAAAAGGGATAAGTGTGCATATCTATTGAACCAAGCAAGATAGAATCGATTTTGTTTTTGCAGATGATAGGTTTTTATGTGTATATTAATCCGCAAGCTGATCCAAGGTTCTATCGTTAACGGTTTAATTTCTACGTCAAAGTGGATGGGGTTGACCGACTAAAAGGGATAAGTGTCCATATCTATTGAACCAAGCAAGATAGAATCGATTTTGTTTTAGCACATGATAGGTTTTTATGTTTATATTAATCCACAAGCTGATACAAGGTTCTATCGTTAACGGTTCAATTTCTACGTCATACTGGGTGGGGTTAACCGACTAAAAGGGATAAGTGTCCATATCTATTGAACCAAGCAAGACAGAATCGATTTTGTTTTTGCAGATGATAGGTTTTTATGTGTATATTAATCCGCAAGCTGATCCAAGGTTCTATCGTTAACGGTTTAATTTCTACGTCAAAGTGGATGGGGTTGACCGACTAAAAGGGATAAGTGTCCATATCTATTGAACCAAGCAAGATAGAATCGATTTTGTTTTAGCACATGGTAGGTTTTTATGTGTATATTAATCCACAAGCTGATACAAGGCTCTATCGTTATCGGTTCAATTTCTACGTCAAAGTGGATGGGGTTAACCGACTAAAAGGGATAAGTGTCCATATCTTTTGAACCAAGCAAGATAGAATCGATTTTGTTTTTGCAGATGATAGTTTTTTATGTGTATATTAATTCGCAAGCTGATCCAAGGTTCTATCGTTAACGGTTCAATTTCTACGTCATACTGGGTGGGGTTAACCGACTAAAAGGGATAAGTGTCCATATCTATTGAACGAAGCGAGATAGAATCGATTTTGTTTTTGCAGATGATAGGTTTTTATGTGTATATTAATCCGCAAGCTGATCCAAGGTTCTATCGTTAACGGTTTAATTTCTACGTCAAAGTGGATGGGGTTAACCGACTAAAAGGGATAAGTGTCCATATCTATTGAACCAAGCAAGATAGAATCGATTTTGTTTTTGCACATGATAGGTTTTTATGTGTATATTAATCCACAAGCTGATACAAGGTTCTATCGTTAACAGTTCAATTTCTACGTCATACTGGGTGGGGTTAACCGACTAAAAGGGATAAGTGTTCATATCTATTGAACGAAGCGAGATAGAATCGGTTTTGTTTTTGCAGATGATAGGTTTTTATGTGTATATTAATCCGCAAGCTGATCCAAGGTTCTATCGTTAACGGTTTAATTTCTACGTCAAAGTGGATGGGGTTAACCGATTAAAAGGGATAAGTGTCCATATCTATTGAACCAAACAAGATAGATTCGATTTTGTTTTTGAAGATGGTAGGTTTTTATGTGTACATTAATCCACAAGCTGACCCAAGGTTATACCGTTAACGGTTCAATTTCAACGTCAAAGTGGATGGGGTTAACCGACTAAAAGGGATAAGTGTCCATATCTATTGAACCAAACAAGATAGATTCGATTTTGTTTTTGCAGATGATAGGTTTTTATGTGTGTATTAATCCACAAGCTGATCCAAGGTTATATCGTTAACGGTTCAATTTCTACGTCAAAGTGGATGGGGTTAACCGACTAAAAGGGATAAGTGTCCATATCTATTGAACCAAACAAGATAGATTCGATTTTGTTTTTGAAGATGGTAGGTTTTTATGGGTATATTAATCCACAAGCTGATACAAGGTTCTATCGTTAACGGTTCAATTTCTACGTCAAAATGGGTGGGGTTAACCAACTAAAAGGGATAAGTGTCCATATCTATTGAACCAAGCAAGATAGAATCGATTTTGTTTTTGCAGATGATAGGTTTTTATGTGTGTATTAATCCGCAAGCTGATCCAAGGTTATATCGTTAACGGTTCAATTTCTACGTCAAAATGGGTGGGGTTAACCGACTAAAAGGGATAAGTGTCCATATCTATTGAACCAAGCAAGATAGAATCGATTTTGTTTTTGCAGATGATAGGCTTTTATGTGTGTATTAATCCACAAGCTGATACAAGGTTATATCGTTAACGGTTCAAATTCTACGTCAAAATGGGTGGGGTTAACCGACTAAAAGGGATAAGTGTCCATATCTATTGAACCAAGCAAGATAGAATCGATTTTGTTTTTGCAGATGATAGGTTTTTATGTGTGTATTAATCCACAAGCTGATACAAGGTTCTATCGCTAACGGTTCAATTTCTACGTCATAGTGGGTGGGGTTAACCGACTAAAAGGGTTAAGTGTCCATATCTATTGAACCAAGCAAGATAGAATCGATTTTGTTTTTGCAGCTGATAGGCTTTTATGTGTATATTAATCCGCAAGCTGATCCAAGGTTCTATCGTTAACGGTTTAATTTCTACGTCAAAGTGGATCGGGTTAACCGACTAAAAGGGATAAGTGTCCATATCTATTGAACCAAGCAAGATAGAATCGATTTTGTTTTTGCAGATGATAGGCTTTTATGTATATATTAATCCGCAAGCTGATCCAAGGTTCTATCGTTAACGGTTTAATTTCTACGTCAAAGTGGATGGAGTTAACCGACTAAAATGGATAAGTGTCCATATTTATTGTGGGTGGGGTTAACCGACTAAAAGGGATAAGTGTCCATATCTATTGAACCAAGCAAGATAGAATCGATTTTGTTTTTGAATTTGATAGGTTTTTATGTGTATATTAATCCACAAGCTGATCCAAAGCTCTATCTTTAATGGTTCAATTTCTACGTCATAGTGGGTGGGGTTAACCGACTAAAAGGGATAAGTGTCCATATCTATTGAACCAAGCAAGATAGAATCGATTTTGTTTTTGCAGATGATAGGTTTTTATGTGTGTATTAATCCACAAGCTGATACAAGGTTCTATCGCTAACGGTTCAATTTTTGCGTCATACTGGGTGGGGTTAACCGACTAAAAGTTATAAGTGTCCATATCTATTGAACCAAGCAAGATAGAATCGATTTTTTTTTTGCAGATTATAGGTTTTTATGTGTGTATTAATCCACAAGCTGATACAAGGTTCTATCGCTAACGGTTCAATTTCTACGTCATAGTGGGTGGGGTTAACCGACTAAAAGGGATAAGTGTCCATATCTATTGAACCAATCAAGATAGAATTTTGTTTTTGCAGATGGTAGGTTTTTATGTATATATTAATCCACAAGCTGATACAAGGTTATATCGTTAACGGTTCAATTTCTACGTCAAAATGGGTGGGGTTAACCGACTAAAAGGGATAAGTGTCCATATCTATTGAACCAAGCAAGATAGAATCGATTTTGTTTTTGCAGATGATAGGTTTTTATGTGTGTATTAATCCACAAGCTGATAAAAGGTTCTATCGTTAACGGTTTAATTTCTACGTCAAAGTGGATGGGGTTAACCGACTAAAAGGGATAAGTGTCCATATCTATTGAACCAAGCAAGATAGAATCGATTTTGTTTTTGCACATGATAGGTTTTTATGTGTATATTAATCCACAAGCTGATACAAGGTTCTATAGTTAACGGCTCAATTTCTACGTCAAAGTGGATGGGGTTAACCGACTAAAAGGGATAAGTGTCCATATCTATTGAACCAAACAAGATAGATTCGATTTTGTTTTTGAAGATGGTAGGTTTTTATGTGTATATTAATCCACAAGCTAATCCAAAGTTATATCGTTAACGGTTCAATTTCTACGTCAAAGTGGATGGGGTTAACCGACTAAAAGGGATAAGTGTCCATATCTATTGAACCAAGCAAGATAGAATCGATTTTGTTTTTGCAGATGGTAGGTTTTTATGTGTATATTAATCCACAAGCTGACACAAGGTTCTATCGTTAACGGTTCAATTTCTACGTCAAAGTGGATGGGGTTAACCGACTAAAAGGGATAAGTGTCCATATCTATTGAACCAAACAAGATAGATTCGATTTTGTTTTTGCAGATGATAGGTTTTTATGTGTGTATTAATCCACAAGCTGATACAAGGTTCTATCGTTAACGGTTCAATTTCTACGTCAAAGTGAGTGGGGTTAACTGACTAAAAGGGATAAGTGTCCATATCTATTGAACAAAGCAAGATAGAATCGATTTTATTTTGGCAGATGGTAGGTTTTTATATGTGTATTAATCCACAAGTTGATACAAGGTTCTATCGTTAACGGTTCAATTTGTACGTCAAAGTGGATGGGGTTAACCGACTAAAAGGGATAAGTGTCCATATCTATTGAACCAAACAATATAGATTCGATTTTGTTTTTGAAGATGGTAGGTTTTTATGTGTATATTAATACACAAGCTGATCCAAGGTTATATCGTTAACGGTTCAATTTCTACGTCAAAGTGGATGGGGTTAACCGACTAAAAGGGATAAGTGTCCATATCTATTGAACCAAACAAGATAGATTCGATTTTGTTTTTGAAGATGGTAGGTTTTTATCTGTATATTAATCCACAAGCTGACCCAAGGTTATACCGTTAGCGGTTCAATTTCTACGTCAAAATGGGTGGGGTTAACCGACTAAAAGGGATAAGTGTGCATATCTATTGAACCAAGCAAGATAGAATCGATTTTGTTTTTGCAGATGATAGGTTTTTATGTGTATATTAATCCACAAGCTGATCCAAAGTTATATCGTTAACGGTTCAATTTCTACGTCTAAATGGGTGGGGTTAACCGACTAAAAGGGACAAGTGTCCATATCTATTGAAGGAAGCAAGATAGTATCGATTTTGTTTTTGTATATGATAGGTTTTTATGTGCATATTAATCCACAAGCTGATACAATGTTCTATCGTGAACGGTTCAATTTCTACGTCAAAGTGGATGGGGTTAACCGACTAAAAGGGATAAGTGTCCATGTCTATTGAACCAAGCAAGATAGAGTCGATTTTGTTTTTGCATTTGATAGGTTTTTATGTGTGTATTAATCCACAAGCTGATCCAAGGTTCTATCGTTAACGGTTCAATTTCTACGTCAAAGTGGGTGGGGTTAACCGACTAAAAGGGATACGTGTCCATATCTATTGAACCAAGCAAGATAGAATCGATTTTGTTTTTGCAGATGATAGGTTTTTATGTGTATATTAATCCGCAAGCTGATCCAAGGTTCTATCGTTAACGGTTTAATTTCTACGTCAAAGTGGATGGGGTTAACCGACTAAAAGGGATAAGTGTCCATATCTATTGTGGGTGGGGTTAACCGACTAAAAGGGATAAGTGTCCATATCTATTGAACCAAGCAAGATAGAATCGATTTTGTTTTTGAATTTGATAGGTTTTTATGTGTATATTAATCCACAAGCTGATGCAAAGCTCTATCTTTAATGGTTCAATTTCTACGTCATAGTGGGTGGGGTTAACCGAATAAAAGGGATAAGTGTCCATATCTATTGAACCAAGCAAGATAGAATCGATTTTGTTTTTGCAGATGATAGGTTTTTATGTGTGTATTAATCCGCAAGCTGATCCAAGGTTCTAGCGTTAACGGTTTAATTTCTACGTCAAAGTGGATGGGGTTAACCGACTAAAAGGGATAAGTGTCCATATCTATTGTGGGTGGGGTTAACCGACTAAAAGGGATAAGTGTCCATATCTATTGAACCAAGCAAGATAGAATCGATTTTGTTTTTGCACATGATAGGGTTTTATGTGTATATTAATCCACAAGCTGATACAAGGTTCTATCGTTAACGGCTCAATTTCTACGTCAAAGTGGATGGGGTTAACCGACTAAAAGGGATAAGTGTTCATATCTATTGAACCAAACAAGATAGATTCGATTTTGTTTTTGAAGATGGTAGGTTTTTATGTGTATATTAATCCACAAGCTAATCCAAGGTGATATCGTTAACGGTTCAATTTCTACGTCAAAGTGGATGGGGTTAACCGACTAAAAGGGATAAGTGTCCATATCTATTGAACCAAGCAAGATAGAATCGATTTTGTTTTTGAATTTGATAGGTTTTTATGTGTATATTAATCCACAAGCTGATCCAAAGCTCTATCTTTAATGGTTCAATTTCTACGTCATAGTGGGTGGGGTTAACCGACTAAAAGGGATAAGTGTCCATATCTATTGAACCAAGCAAGATAGAATCGATTTTGTTTTTGCAGATGATAGGTTTTTATGTGTGTATTAATCCACAAGCTGATGCAAGGTTCTATCGCTAACGGTTCAATTTTTGCGTCATACTGGGTGGGGTTAACCGACTAAAAGTTATAAGTGTCCATATCTATTGAACCAAGCAAGATAGAATCGATTTTTTTTTTGCAGATTATAGGTTTTTATGTGTGTATTAATCCACAAGCTGATACAAGGTTCTATCGCTAACGGTTCAAATTCTACGTCATAGTGGGTGGGGTTAACCGACTAAAAGGGATAAGTGTCCATATCTATTGAACCAATCAAGATAGAATTTTGTTTTTGCAGATGTTAGGTTTTTATGTGTATATTAATCCACAAGCTGATACAAGGTTATATCGTTAACGGTTCAATTTCTACGTCAAAATGGGTGGGGTTAACCGACTAAAAGGGATAAGTGTCCATATCTATTGAACCAAGCAAGATAGAATCAATTTTGTTTTTGCAGATGATAGGTTTTTATGTGTGTATTAATCCACAAGCTGATACAAGGTTCTATCGTTAACGGTTTAATTTCTACGTCAAAGTGGATGGGGTTAACCGACTAAAAGGGATAAGTGTCCATATCTATTGAACCAAGCAAGATAGAATCGATTTTGTTTTTGCACATGATAGGTTTTTATGTGTATATTAATCGACAAGCTGATACAAGGTTCTATCGTTAACGGCTCAATTTCTACGTCAAAGTGGATGGGGTTAACCGACTAAAAGGGATAAGTGTTCATATCTATTGAACCAAACAAGATAGATTCGATTTTGTTTTTGAAGATGGTAGGTTTTTATGTGTATATTAATCCACAAGCTAATCCAAGGTTATATCGTTAACGGTTCAATTTCTACGTCAAAGTGGATGGGGTTAACCGACTAAAAGGGATAAGTGTCCATATCTATTGAACCAAGCAAGATAGAATCGATTTTGTTTTTGCAGATGGTAGGTTTTTATGTGTATATTAATCCACAAGCTGACACAAGGTTCTATCGTTAACGGTTCAATTTCTACGTCAAAGTGGATGGGGTTAACCGACTAAAAGGGATAAGTGTCCATATCTATTGAACCAAACAAGATAGATTCGATTTTGTTTTTGCACATGATAGGTTTTTATGTGTGTATTAATCCACAAGCTGATACAAGGTTCTATCGTTAACGGTTCAATTTCTACGTCAAAGTGAGTGGGGCTAACTGACTAAAAGGGATAAGTGTCCATATCTATTGAACAAAGCAAGATAGAATCGATTTTATTTTGGCAGATGGTAGGTTTTTATGTGTATATTAATCCACAAGCTGATACAAAGTTCTATCGTTAACGGTTCAATTTGTACGTCAAAGTGGATGGGGTTAACCGACGAAAAGGGATAAGTGTCCATATCTATTGAACCAAACAATATAGATTCGATTTTGTTTTTGAAGATGGTAGGTTTTTATGTGTATATTAATACACAAGCTGATCCAAGGTTATATCGTTAACGGTTCAATTTCTACGTCAAAGTGGATGGGGTTAACCGACTAAAAGGGATAAGTGTCCATATCTATTGAACCAAACAAGATAGATTCGATTTTGTTTTTGAAGATGGTAGGTTTTTATGTGTATATTAATCCACAAGCTGACCCAAGGTTATACCGTTAGCGGTTCAATTACTACGTCAAAATGGGTGGGGTTAACCGACTAAAAGGGATAAGTGTGCATATCTATTGAACCAAGCAAGATAGAATCGATTTTGTTTTTGCAGATGATAGGTTTTTATGTGTATATTAATCCGCAAGCTGATCCAAGGTTCTATCGTTAACGGTTTAATTTCTACGTCAAAGTGGATGGGGTTGACCGACTAAAAGGGATAAGTGTCCATATCTATTGAACCAAGCAAGATAGAATCGATTTTGTTTTTGCAGATGATAGGTTTTTATGTGTATATTAATCCGCAAGCTGATCCAAGATTCTATCGCTAACGGTTCAATTTCTACGTCAAACTGGGTGGGGTTAACCGACTAAAAGGGATAAGTGTCCATATCTATTGAACGAAGCGAGATAGAATCGATTTTGTTTTTGCAGATGATAAGTTTTTATGTGTATATTTATCCGCAAGCTGATCCAAGGTTCTATCGTTAACGGTTTAATTTCTACGTCAAAGTGGATGGGGTTAACCGACTAAAAGGGATAAGTGTCCACATCTATTGAACCAAGCAAGATAGAATCGATTTTGTTTTTGCACATGATAGGTTTTTATGTGTATATTAATCCACAAGCTGATACAACGTTCTATCGTTAACGGTTCAATTTCTACGTCATACTGGGTGGGGTTAACCGACTAAAAGGGATAAGTGTCCATATCTATTGAACGAAGCGAGATAGAATCGATTTTGTTTTTGCAGATGATAGGTTTTTATGTGTATATTAATCCGCAAGCTGATCCAAGGTTCTATCGTTAACGGTTTAATTTCTACGTCAAAGTGGATGGGGTTAACCGATTAAAAGGGATAAGTGTCCATATCTATTGAACCAAACAAGATAGATTCGATTTTGTTTTTGAAGATGGTAGGTTTTTATGTGTATATTAATCCACAAGCTGACCCAAGGTTATACCGTTAACGGTTAAATTTCAACGTCAAAGTGGATGGGGTTAACCGACTAAAAGGGATAAGTGTCCATATCTATTGAACCAAACAAGATAGATTCGATTTTGTTTTTGCAGATGATAGGTTTTTATGTGTGTATTAATCCACAAGCTGATCCAAGGTTATATCGTTAACGGTTCAATTTCTACGTCAAAGTGGATGGGGTTAACCGACTAAAAGGGATAAGTGTCCATATCTATTGAACCAAACAAGATAGATTCGATTTTGTTTTTGAAGATGGTAGGTTTTTATGTGTATATTAATCCACAAGCTGATGCAAGGTTCTATCGTTAACGGCTCAATTTCTACGTCAAAGTGGGTGGGGTTAACCGACTAAAAGGAATAAGTGTCCATATCTATTGAACCAAGCAAGATAGAATCGATTTTGTTTTTGCAGATGATAGGTTTTTATGTGTGTATTAATCCGCAAGCTGATCCAAGGTTATATCGTTAACGGTTCAATTTCTACGTCAAAATGGGTGGGGTTAACCGACTAAAAGGGATAAGTGTCCATATCTATTGAACCAAGCAAGATAGAATCGATTTTGTTTTTGCAGATGATAGGTTTTTATGTGTGTATTAATCCACAAGCTGATACAAGGTTATATCGTTAACGGTTCAATTTCTACGTCAAAATGGGTGGGGTTAACCGACTAAAAGGGATAAGTGTCCATATCTATTGAACCAAGCAAGATAGAATCGATTTTGTTTTTGCAGATGATAGGTTTTTATGTGTGTATTAATCCACAAGCTGATACAAGGTTCTATCGCTAAGGGTTCAATTTCTACGTCATAGTGGGTGGGGTTAACCGACTAAAAGAGTTAAGTGTCCATATCTATTGAACCAAGCAAGATAGAATCGATTTTGTTTTTGCAGCTGATAGGCTTTTATGTGTATATTAATCCGCAAGCTGATCCAAGGTTCTATCGTTAACGGTTTAATTTCTACGTCAAAGTGGATCGGGTTAACCGACTAAAAGGGATAAGTGTCCATATCTATTGAACCAAGCAAGATAGAATCGATTTTGTGTTTGCAGATGATAGGCTTTTATGTATATATTAATCCGCAAGCTGATCCAAGGTTCTATCGTTAACGGTTTAATTTCTACGTCAAAGTGGATGGAGTTAACCGACTAAAATGGATAAGTGTCCATATTAATTGTGGGTGGGGTTAACCGACTAAAAGGGATAAGTGTCCATATCTATTGAACCAAGCAAGATAGAATCGATTTTGTTTTTGAATTTGATAGGTTTTTATGTGTATATTAATCCACAAGCTGATCCAAAGCTCTATCTTTAATGGTTCAATTTCTACGTCATAGTGGGTGGGGTTAACCGACTAAAAGGGATAAGTGTCCATATCTATTGAACCAAGCAAGATAGAATCGATTTTGTTTTTGCAGATGATAGGTTTTTATGTGTGTATTAATCCACAAGCTGATACAAGGTTCTATCGCTAACGGTTCAATTTCTACGTCATAGTGGGTGGGGTTAACCGACTAAAAGAGTTAAGTGTCCATATCTATTGAACCAAGCAAGATAGAATCGATTTTGTTTTTGCAGCTGATAGGCTTTTATGTGTATATTAATCCGCAAGCTGATCCAAGGTTCTATCGTTAACGGTTTAATTTCTACGTCAAAGTGGATCGGGTTAACCGACTAAAAGGGATAAGTGTCCATATCTATTGAACCAAGCAAGATAGAATCGATTTTGTGTTTGCAGATGATAGGCTTTTATGTATATATTAATCCGCAAGCTGATCCAAGGTTCTATCGTTAACGGTTTAATTTCTACGTCAAAGTGGATGGAGTTAACCGACTAAAATGGATAAGTGTCCATATTAATTGTGGGTGGGGTTAACCGACTAAAAGGAATAAGTGTCCATATCTATTGAACCAAGCAAGATAGAATCGATTTTGTTTTTGAATTTGATAGGTTTTTATGTGTATATTAATCCACAAGCTGATCCAAAGCTCTATCTTTAATGGTTCAATTTCTACGTCATAGTGGGTGGGGTTAACCGACTAAAAGGGATAAGTGTCCATATCTATTGAACCAAGCAAGATAGAATTGATTTTGTTTTTGCAGATGATAGGTTTTTATGTGTATATTAATCCACAAGCTGACACAAGGTTCTATCGTTAACGGTTCAATTTCTACGTCAAAGTGGATGGGGTTAACCGACTAAAAGGGATAAGTGTCCATATCTATTGAACCAAACAAGATAGATTCGATTTTGTTTTTGCAGATGATAGGTTTTTATGTGTGTATTAATCCACAAGCTGATACAAGGTTCTATCGTTAACGGTTCAATTTCTACGTCAAAGTGAGTGGGGTTAACTGACTAAAAGGGATAAGTGTCCATATCTATTGAACACAGCAAGATAGAATCGATTTTATTTTGGCAGATGGTAGGTTTTTATGTGTATATTAATCCACAAGCTGATACAAGGTTCTATTGTTAACGGTTCAATTTCTACGTCAAAGTGGATGGGGTTAACCGACTAAAAGGGATAAGTGTCCATATCTATTGAACCAAACAATATAGGTTCGATTTTGTTTTTGAAGATGGTAGGTTTTTATGTGTATATTAATACACAAGCTGATCCAAGGTTATATCGTTAACGGTTCAATTTCTACGTCAAAGTGGATGGGGTTAACCGACTAAAAGGGATAAGTGTCCATATCTATTGAACCAAACAAGATAGATTCGATTTTGTTTTTGAAGATGGTAGGTTTTTATGTGTATATTAATCCACAAGCTGACCCAAGGTTATACCGTTAGCGGTTCAATTTCTACGTCAAAATGGGTGGGGTTAACCGACTAAAGGGATAAGTGTGCATATCTATTGAACCAAGCAAGATAGAATCGATTTTGTTTTTGCAGATGATAGGTTTTTATGTGTATATTAATCCACAAGCTGACCCAAGGTTCTATCGTTAACGGTTCAATTTCTACGTCATACTGGGTGGGGTTAACCGACTAAAAGGGATAAGTGTCCATATCTATTGAACCAAGCAAGATAGAATCGATTTTGTTTTTGCACATGATAGGTTTTTATGTGTATATTAATCCACAAGCTGATACAAGGTTCTATCGTTAACGGTTCAATTTCTACATCATACTGGGTTGGGTTAACCGACTAAAAGGGATAAGTGTGCATATCTATTGAACCAAGCAAGATAGAATCGATTTTGTTTTTGCAGATGATAGGTTTTTATGTGTATATTAATCCGCAAGCTGATCCAAGGTTCTATCGTTAACGGTTTAATTTCTACGTCAAAGTGGATGGGGTTAACCGACTAAAAGGGATAAGTGTCCATATATATTGAACCAAGCATGATATAATCGATTTTGTTTTTGCAGATGGTAGGTTTTCATGTGTAAATTAATCCACAAGCTGATACGAGGTTCTATCGCTAACGGTTCAATTTCTACGTCAAAGTGGATGGGGTTAACCGACTAAAAGGGATAAGTGTTCATATCTATTGAACCAAGCAAGATACAATCGATTTTGTTTTTGCAGATGATAGGTTTTTATGTATGTATTTATCCACAAGCTGACACAAGGTTCTATCGCTAACGGTTCAATTTCTACGTCATAGTGGGTGGGGTTAACCGACTAAAAGGGATAAGTGTCCATATCTATTGAACCAAACAAGATAGATTCGATTTGGTTTTTAAAGATGGTAGGTTTTTATGTGTATATTAATCCACAAGCTTATCCAAGGTTATATCGTTAACGGTTCAATTTCTACGTCAAAGTGGATGGGGTTAACCCACTAAAAGGGATAAGTGTCCATATCTATTGAACCAAACAAGATAGATTCGATTTGGTTTTTAAAGATGGTAGGTTTTTATGTGTATACTAATCCACAAGCTGATCCAAGGTTATATCGTTAACGGTTCAATTTCTACGTCAAAATGGGTGGGGTTAACCGACTAAAAGGGATAAGTGTTCATATCTATTGAACCAAGCAAGATACAATCGATTTTGTTTTTGCAGATGATAGGCTTTTATGTGTATATTAATCCGCAAGCTGATACAAGGTTCTATCGCTAATGGTTTAATTTCTACGTCAAAGTGGATGGAGTTAACCGACTAAAAGTAATAAGTGTATATATCTATTGTGGGTGGGGTTAACCGACTAAAAGGGATAAGTGTCCATATCTATTGAACCAAGCAAGACAGAATCGATTTTGTTTTTGAATTTGATAGGTTTTTATGTGTATATTAATCCACAAGCTGATCCAAAGCTCTATCTTTAATGGTTCAATTTCTACGTCATAGTGGGTGGGGTTAACCGACTAAAAGGGATAAGTGTCCATATCTATTGAACCAAGTAAGATAGAATCGATTTTGTTTTTGCAGATGATAGGTTTTTATGTGTGTATTAATCCACAAGCTGATACAAGGTTCTATCGCTAGCGGTTCAATTTCTACGTCACACTGGGTGGGGTTAACCGACTAAAATGGATAAGTGTCCATATCTATTGAACCAAGCAAGATAGAATCGATTTTGTTTTTGCAGATGATAGGTTTTTATGTGTGTATTAATCCACAAGCTGAAACAAGGTTCTATCGCTAACGGTTCAATTTCTACGTCATAGTGGGTGGGGTTAACCGACTAAAAGGGATAAGTGTCCATATCTATTGAACCAAGCAAGATTGAATTTTTTTTTTGCAGATGATAGGTTTTTATGTGTATATTAATCTACAAGCTGATACAAGGTTATATCGTTAACGGTTCAATTTCTACGTCAAAATGGGTGGGGTTAAGCGGCTAAAAGGGATAAGTGTCCATATCTATTGAACCAAGCAAGATAGAATCGATTTTGTTTTTGCAGATGGTAGGTTTTTATGTGTATATTAATCCACAAGCTGATACAAAGTTCTATCGTTAACGGTTCAATTTCTACGTCAAAGTGGATGGGGTTAACCCACTAAAAGGGATAAGTGTCCATATCTATTGAACCAAACAAGATAGATTCGGTTTTGTTTTTGAAGATGGTAGGTTTTTATGTGTATATTAATCCACAAGCTGATCCAAGGTTATATCGTTAACGGTTCAATTTCTACGTCAAAGTGGATGGGGTTAACCGACTAAAAGGGATAAGTGTCCATATCTATTGAACCAAACAAGAGAGATTCGATTTTGTTTTTGAAGATGGTAGGTTTTTATATGTATATTAATCCACAAGCTGATCCAAGGTTGTATCTTTAACGGTTCAATTTCTACGTCAAAATGGGTGGGGTTAACCGACTAAAAGGGATAAGTGTGCATATCTATTGAACCAAGCAAGATAGAATCGATTTTGTTTTTGCAGATGATAGGTTTTTATGTGTATATTAATCCGCAAGCTGACTTAAGGTTCTATCGTTAACGGTTTAATTTCTACGTCAAAGTGGATGGGGTTAACCGACTAAAAGGGATAAGTGTCCATATCTATTGAACCAAGCAAGATAGAATCGATTTTGTTTTTGCACATGATAGGTTTTTATGTGTACATTAATCCACAAGCTGATACAAGGTTCTATCGTTAACGGTTCAATTTCTACGTCATACTGGGTGGGGTTAACCGACTAAAAGGGATAAGTGTCCATATCTATTGAACCAAGCAAGATAGAATCGATTTTGTTTTTCAGATGATAGGTTTTTATCTGTATATTAATCCGCAAGCTGATCCAAGGTTCTATCGTTAACGGTTTAATTTCTACTTCAAAGTGGATGGGGTTAACCGACTAAAAGGGATACGTTTCCATATCTATTGAACCAAGCAAGATAGAATCGATTTTGTTTTTGCACATGATAGGTTTTTATGTGTATATTAATTCACAAGCTGATACAAGGTTCTATCGTTAACGGTTCAATTTCTACGTCATACTGGGTGGGGTTAACCGACTAAAAGGGATAAGTGTCCATATCTATTGAACCAAGCAAGATAGAATCGATTTTGTTTTTGCACATGATAGGTTTTTATGTGTATATTAATCCACAAGCTGACTCAAGGTTCTATCGTTAACGGTTCAATTTCTACGTCAAAGTGGGTGGGGTTAACCGACTAAAAGGGATACGTGTCCATATCTATTGAACCAAGCAAGATAGAATCGATTTTGTTTTTGCAGATGATAGGTTTTTATGTGTATATTAATCCGCAAGCTGATACAAGGTTCTATCGTTAACGGTTTAATTTCTACTTCAAAGTGGATGGGGTTAACCGACTAAAAGGGATAAGTGTCCATATCTATTGTGGTTGGGGTTAACCGACTAAAAGGGATAAGTATCCATATCTATTGAACCAAACAAGATAGATTCGATTTTGTTTTTGAAGGTGATAGGTTTTATGTGTACATTAATCCACAAGCTGATCCAAGGTTATATCGTTAACGGTTCAATTTCTACGTCAAAATGGGTGGGGTTAACCGACTAAAAGGGACAAGTGTCCATATCTATTGAAGGAAGCAAGATAGTATCGATTTTGTTTTTGTATATGATAGGTTTTTATGTGCATATTAATCCACAAGCTGATACAAGGTTCTATCGTGAACGGTTCAATTTCTACGTCAAAGTGGATGGGGTTAACCGACTAAAAGGGATAAGTGTCCATGTCTATTGAACCAAGCAAGATAGAGTCGATTTTGTTTTTGCATTTGATAGGTTTTTATGTGTGTATTAATCCACAAGCTGATCCAAGGTTCTATCGTTAACGGTTCAATTTCTACGTCAAAGTGGGTGGGGTTAACCGACTAAAAGGGATACGTGTCCATATCTATTGAACCAAGCAAGATAGAATCGATTTTGTTTTTGCAGATGATAGGTTTTTATGTGTATATTAATCCGCAAGCTGATCCAAGGTTCTATCGTTAACGGTTTAATTTCTACGTCAAAGTGGATGGGGTTAACCGACTAAAAGGGATAAGTGTTCATATCTATTGTGGGTGGGGTTAACCGACTAAAAGGGATAAGTGTCCATATCTATTGAACCAAGCAAGATAGAATCGATTTTGTTTTTGAATTTGATAGGTTTTTATGTGTATATTAATCCACAAGCTGATGCAAAGCTCTATCTTTAATGGTTCAATTTCTACGTCATAGTGGGTGGGGTTAACCGAATAAAAGGGATAAGTGTCCATATCTATTGAACCAAGCAAGATAGAATCGATTTTGTTTTTGCAGATGATAGGTTTTTATGTGTGTATTAATCCGCAAGCTGATCCAAGGTTCTATCGTTAACGGTTTAATTTCTACGTCAAAGTGGATGGGGTTAACCGACTAAAAGGGATAAGTGTCCATATCTATTGTGGGTGGGGTTAACCGACTAAAAGGGATAAGTGTCCATATCTATTGAACCAAGCAAGATAGAATCGATTTTGTTTTTGAATTTGATAGTTTTTTATGTGTATATTAATCCACAAGCTGATCCAAAGCTCTATCTTTAGTGGTTCAATTTCTACGTCATAGTGGGTGGGGTTAACCGACTAAAAGGGATAAGTGTCCATATCTATTGAACCAAGCAAGATAGAATCGATTTTGTTTTTGAATTTGATAGGTTTTTATGTGTATATTAATCCACAAGCTGATCCAAAGCTCTATCTTTAGTGGTTCAATTTCTACGTCATACTGGGTGGGGTTAACCGACTAAAAGGGATAAGTGTCCATATCTATTGAACCAAGCAAGATAGAATCGATTTTGTTTTTGCAGATGGTAGGTTTTTATGTGTGTATTAATCCGCAAGCTGATACAAGGTTCTATCGTTAACGGTTCAATTTCTACGTCAAAGTGGATGGGGTTAACCGACTAAAAGAGATAAGTGTCCATATCTATTTAACCAAGCAAGATAGAATTTTGTTTTTGCAGATGGTAGGTTTTTATGTGTATACTAATCCACAAGCTCATACAAGGTTCTATCGTTAACGGTTCAATTTCTACGTCAAAGTGGATGGGGTTAACCGACTAAAAGGGATAAGTGTCCATATCTATTGAACCAAACAAGATAGATTCGATTTTGTTTTTGCAGATGATAGGTTTTTATGTGTGTATTAATCCACAAGCTGATACAAGGTTCTATCGTTAACGGTTCAATTTCTACGTCAAAGTGAGTGGGGTTAACTGACTAAAAGGGATAAGTGTCCATATCTATTGAACAAAGCAAGATAGAATCGATTTTATTTTGGCAGATGGTAGGTTTTTATGTGTATATTAATCCACAAGCTGATACAAGGTTCTATTGTTAACGGTTCAATTTCTACGTCAAAGTGGATGGGGTTAACCGACTAAAAGGGATAAGTGTCCATATCTATTGAACCAAACAATATAGGTTCGATTTTGTTTTTGAAGATGGTAGGTTTTTATGTGTATATTAATACACAAGCTGATCCAAGGTTATATCGTTAACGGTTCAATTTCTACGTCAAAGTGGATGGGGTTAACCGACTAAAAGGGATAAGTGTCCATATCTATTGAACCAAACAAGATAGATTCGATTTTGTTTTTGAAGATGGTAGGTTTTTATGTGTATATTAATCCACAAGCTGACCCAAGGTTATACCGTTAGCGGTTCAATTTCTACGTCAAAATGGGTGGGGTTAACCGACTAAAGGGATAAGTGTGCATATCTATTGAACCAAGCAAGATAGAATCGATTTTGTTTTTGCAGATGATAGGTTTTTATGTGTATATTAATCCACAAGCTGACCCAAGGTTCTATCGTTAACGGTTCAATTTCTACGTCATACTGGGTGGGGTTAACCGACTAAAAGGGATAAGTGTCCATATCTATTGAACCAAGCAAGATAGAATCGATTTTGTTTTTGCACATGATAGGTTTTTATGTGTATATTAATCCACAAGCTGATACAAGGTTCTATCGTTAACGGTTCAATTTCTACATCATACTGGGTGGGGTTAACCGACTAAAAGGGATAAGTGTGCATATCTATTGAACCAAGCAAGATAGAATCGATTTTGTTTTTGCAGATGATAGGTTTTTATGTGTATATTAATCCGCAAGCTGATCCAAGGTTCTATCGTTAACGGTTTAATTTCTACGTCAAAGTGGATGGGGTTAACCGACTAAAAGGGATAAGTGTCCATATATATTGAACCAAGCATGATATAATCGATTTTGTTTTTGCAGATGGTAGGTTTTCATGTGTAAATTAATCCACAAGCTGATACGAGGTTCTATCGCTAACGGTTCAATTTCTACGTCAAAGTGGATGGGGTTAACCGACTAAAAGGGATAAGTGTTCATATCTATTGAACCAAGCAAGATACAATCGATTTTGTTTTTGCAGATGATAGGTTTTTATGTATGTATTTATCCACAAGCTGAAACAAGGTTCTATCGCTAACGGTTCAATTTCTAGTCATAGTGGGTGGGGTTAACCGACTAAAAGGGATAAGTGTCCATATCTATTGAACCAAACAAGATAGATTCGATTTGGTTTTTAAAGATGGTAGGTTTTTATGTGTATATTAATCCACAAGCTTATCCAAGGTTATATGGTTAACGGTTCAATTTCTACGTCAAAGTGGATGGGGTTAACCCACTAAAAGGGATAAGTGTCCATATCTATTGAACCAAACAAGATAGATTCGATTTGGTTTTTAAAGATGGTAGGTTTTTATGTGTATACTAATCCACAAGCTGATCCAAGGTTATATCGTTAACGGTTCAATTTCTACGTCAAAATGGGTGGGGTTAACCGACTAAAAGGGATAAGTGTTCATATCTATTGAACCAAGCAAGATACAATCGATTTTGTTTTTGCAGATGATAGGCTTTTATGTGTATATTAATCCGCAAGCTGATACAAGGTTCTATCGCTAATGGTTTAATTTCTACGTCAAAGTGGATGGAGTTAACCGACTAAAAGTAAGAAGTGTATATATCTATTGTGGGTGGGGTTAACCGACTAAAAGGGATAAGTGTCCATATCTATTGAACCAAGCAAGACAGAATCGATTTTGTTTTTGAATTTGATAGGTTTTTATGTGTATATTAATCCGCAAGCTGATCCAAAGCTCTATCTTTAATGGTTCAATTTCTACGTCATAGTGGGTGGGGTTAACCGACTAAAAGGGATAAGTGTCCATATCTATTGAACCAAGTAAGATAGAATCGATTTTGTTTTTGCAGATGATAGGTTTTTATGTGTGTATTAATCCACAAGCTGATACAAGGTTCTATCGCTAGCGGTTCAATTTCTACGTCACACTGGGTGGGGTTAACCGACTAAAATGGATAAGTGTCCATATCTATTGAACCAAGCAAGATAGAATCGATTTTGTTTTTGCAGATGATAGGTTTTTATGTGTGTATTAATCCACAAGCTGAAACAAGGTTCTATCGCTAACGGTTCAATTTCTACGTCATAGTGGGTGGGGTTAACCGACTAAAAGGGATAAGTGTCCATATCTATTGAACCAAGCAAGATTGAATTTTTTTTTTGCAGATGATAGGTTTTTATGTGTATATTAATCTACAAGCTGATACAAGGTTATATCGTTAACGGTTCAATTTCTACGTCAAAATGGGTGGGGTTAAGCGGCTAAAAGGGATAAGTGTCCATATCTATTGAACCAAGCAAGATAGAATCGATTTTGTTTTTGCAGATGGTAGGTTTTTATGTGTATATTAATCCACAAGCTGATACAAAGTTCTATCGTTAACGGTTCAATTTCTACGTCAAAGTGGATGGGGTTAACCCACTAAAAGGGATAAGTGTCCATATCTATTGAACCAAACAAGATAGATTCGATTTTGTTTTTGAAGATGGTAGGTTTTTATGTGTATATTAATCCACAAGCTGATCCAAGGTTATATCGTTAACGGTTCAATTTCTACGTCAAAGTGGATGGGGTTAACCGACTAAAAGGGATAAGTGTCCATATCTATTGAACCAAACAAGATAGATTCGATTTTGTTTTTGAAGATGGTAGGTTTTTATATGTATATTAATCCACAAGCTGATCCAAGGTTATATCTTTAACGGTTCAATTTCTACGTCAAAATGGGTGGGGTTAACCGACTAAAAGGGATAAGTGTGCATATCTATTGAACCAAGCAAGATAGAATCGATTTTGTTTTTGCAGATGATAGGTTTTTATGTGTATATTAATCCGCAAGCTGACCCAAGGTTCTATCGTTAACGGTTTAATTTCTACGTCAAAGTGGATGGGGTTAACCGACTAAAAGGGATAAGTGTCCATATCTATTGAACCAAGTAAGATAGAATCGATTTTGTTCTTGCACATGATAGGTTTTTATGTGTATATTAATCCACAATCTGATACAAGGTTCTATCGTTAACGGTTCAATTTCTACGTCATACTGGGTGGGGTTAACCGACTAAAAGGGATAAGTGTCCATATCTATTGAACCAAGCAAGATAGAATCGATTTTGTTTTTCAGATGATAGGTTTTTATGTGTATATTAATCCGCAAGCTGATCCAAGGTTCTATCGTTAACGGTTTAATTTCTACTTCAAAGTGGATGGGGTTAACAGACTAAAAGGGATACGTGTCCATATCTATTGAACCAAGCAAGATAGAATCGATTTTGTTTTTGCACATGATAGGTTTTTATGTGTTTATTAATTCACAAGCTGATACAAGGTTCTATCGTTAACGGTTCAATTTCTACGTCATACTGGGTGGGGTTAACCGACTAAAAGGGATAAGTGTCCATATCTATTGAACCAAGCAAGATAGAATCGATTTTGTTTTTGCACATGATAGGTTTTTATGTGTATATTAATCCACAAGCTGATGCAAGGTTCTATCGTTAACGGTTCAATTTCTACGTCAAAGTGGGTGGGGTTAACCGACTAAAAGGGATACGTGTCCATATCTATTGAACCAAGCAAGATAGAATCGATTTTGTTTTTGCAGATGATAGGTTTTTATGTGTATATTAATCCGCAAGCTGATACAAGGTTCTATCGTTAACGGTTTAATTTCTACTTCAAAGTGGATGGGGTTAACCGACTAAAAGGGATAAGTGTCCATATCTATTGTGGGTGGGGTTAACCGACTAAAAGGGATAAGTATCCATATCTATTGAACCAAACAAGATAGATTCGATTTTGTTTTTGAAGGTGATAGGTTTTTATGTGTACATTAATCCACAAGCTGATCCAAGGTTATATCGTTAACGGTTCAATTTCTACGTTAAAATGGGTGGGGTTAACCGACTAAAAGGGACAAGTGTCCATATCTATTGAAGGAAGCATGATAGTATCGATTTTGTTTTTGTATATGATAGGTTTTTATGTGCATATTAATCCACAAGCTGATACAAGGTTCTATCGTGAACGGTTCAATTTCTACGTCAAAGTGGATGGGGTTAACCGACTAAAAGGGATAAGTGTCCATGTCTATTGAACCAAGCAAGATAGAGTCGATTTTGTTTTTGCATTTGATAGGTTTTTATGTGTGTATTAATCCACAAGCTGATCCAAGGTTCTATCGTTAACGGTTCAATTTCTACGTCAAAGTGGGTGGGGTTAACCGACTAAAAGGGATACGTGTCCATATCTATTGAACCAAGCAAGATAGAATCGATTTTGTTTTTGCAGATGATAGGTTTTTATGTGTATATTAATCCGCAAGCTGATCCAAGGTTCTATCGTTAACGGTTTAATTTCTACGTCAAAGTGGAAGGGGTTAACCGACTAAAAGGGATAAGTGTCCATATCTATTGTGGGTGGTGTTAACCGACTAAAAGGGATAAGTGTCCATATCTATTGAACCAAGCAAGATAGAATCGATTTTTTTTTTGAATTTGATAGGTTTTTATGTGTATATTAATCCACAAGATGATGCAAAGCTCTATCTTTAATTGTTCAATTTCTACGTCATAGTGGGTGGGGTTAACCGAATAAAAGGGATAAGTGTCCATATCTATTGAACCAAGCAAGATAGAATCGATTTTGTTTTTGCAGATGATAGGTTTTTATGTGTGTATTAATCCGCAAGCTGATCCAAGGTTCTATCGTTAACGGTTTAATTTCTACGTCAAAGTGGATTGGGTTAACCGACTAAAAGGGATAAGTGTCCATATCTATTGTGGGTGGGGTTAACCGACTAAAAGGGATAAGTGTCCATATCTATTGAACCAAGCAAGATAGAATCGATTTTGTTTTTAAATTTGATATGTTTTTATGTGTATATTTATCCACAAGCTGATCCAAAGCTCTATCTTTAGTGGTTCAATTTCTACGTCATAGTGGGTGGGGTTAACCGACTAAAAGGGATAAGTGTCCATATCTATTGAACCAAGCAAGATACAATCGATTTTGTTTTTGCAGATGATAGGTTTTTATGTGTGTATTAATCCACAAGCTGATACAAGATTCTATCACAAACGGTTCAATTTCTACGTCATACTGGGTGGGGTTAACCGACTAAAAGGGATAAGCGTCCATATCTATTGAACCAAGCAAGATAGAATCGATTTTGTTTTTGCAGATGGTAGGTTTTTATGTGTGTATTAATCCGCAAGCTGATACAAGGTTCTATCGTTAACGGTTCAATTTCTACGTCAAAGTGGATGGTGTTAACCGACTAAAAGAGATAAGTGTCCATATCTATTTAACCAAGCAAGATAGATTTTTGTTTTTGCAGATGGTAGGTTTTTATGTGTATACTAATCCACAAGCTCATACAAGGTTCTATCGTTAACGGTTCAATTTCTACGTCAAAGTGGATGGGGTTAACCGACTAAAAGGGATAAGTGTCCATATCTATTGAACCAAACAAGATAGATTCGATTTTGTTTTTGCAGATGATAGGTTTTTATGTGTGTATTAATCCACAAGCTGATACAAGGTTCTATCGTTAACGGTTCAATTTCTACGTCAAAGTGAGTGGGGTTAACTGACTAAAAGGGATAAGTGTCCATATCTATTGAACAAAGCAAGATAGAATCGATTTTATTTTGGCAGATGGTAGGTTTTTATGTGTATATTAATCCACAAGCTGATACAAGGTTCTATCGTTAACGGTTCAATTTCTACGTCAAAGTGGATGGGGTTAACCGACTAAAAGGGATAAGTGTCCATATCTATTGAACCAAACAATATAGATTCGATTTTGTTTTTGAAGATGGTAGGTTTTTATGTGTATATTAATACACAAGCTGATCCAAGGTTATATCGTTAACGGTTCAATTTCTACGTCAAAGTGGATGGGGTTAACCGACTAAAAGGGATAAGTGTCCATATCTATTGAACCAAACAAGATAGATTCGATTTTGTTTTTGAAGATGGTAGGTTTTTATGTGTATATTAATCCACAAGCTGACCCAAGGTTATACCGTTAGCGGTTCAATTTCTACGTCAAAATGGGTGGGGTTAACCGACTAAAAGGGATAAGTGTGCATATCTATTGAACCAAGCAAGATAGAATCGATTTTGTTTTTGCAGATGATAGGTTTTTATGTGTATATTAATCCACAAGCTGATCCAAGGTTATATCGTTAACGGTTCAATTTCTACGTCAAAATGGGTGGGGTTAACCGACTAAAAGGGACAAGTGTCCATATCTATTGAAGGAAGCAAGATAGTATCGATTTTGTTTTTGTATATGATAGGTTTTTATGTGCATATTAATCCACAAGCTGATACAAGGTTCTATCGTGAACGGTTCAATTTCTACGTCAAAGTGGATGGGGTTAACCGACTAAAAGGGATAAGTGTCCATGTCTATTGAACCAAGCAAGATAGAGTCGATTTTGTTTTTGCATTTGATAGGTTTTTATGTGTGTATTAATCCACAAGTTGATCCAAGGTTCTATCGTTAACGGTTCAATTTCTACGTCAAAGTGGGTGGGGTTAACCGACTAAAAGGGATACGTGTCCATATCTATTGAACCAAGCAAGATAGAATCGATTTTGTTTTTGCAGATGATAGGTTTTTATGTGTATATTAATCCGCAAGCTGATCCAAGGTTCTATCGTTAACGGTTTAATTTCTACGTCAAAGTGGATGGGGTTAACCGACTAAAAGGGATAAGTGTCCATAACTATTGTGGGTGGGGTTAACCGACTAAAAGGGATAAGTGTCCATATCTATTGAACCAAGCAAGATAGAATCGATTTTGTTTTTGAATTTGATAGGTTTTTATGTGTACATTAATCCACAAGCTGATCCAAAGCTCTATCTTTAGTGGTTCAATTTCTACGTCATAGTGGGTGGGGTTAACCGACTAAAAGGGATAAGTGTCCATAACTATTGTGGGTGGGGTTAACCGACTAAAAGGGATAAGTGTCCATATCTATTGAACCAAGCAAGATAGAATCGATTTTGTTTTTGAATTTGATAGGTTTTTATGTGTATATTAATCCACAAGCTGATGCAAAGCTCTATCTTTAATGGTTCAATTTCTACGTCATAGTGGGTGGGGTTAACCGAATAAAAGGGATAAGTGTCCATATCTATTGAACCAAGCAAGATAGAATCGATTTTGTTTTTGAATTTGATAGGTTTTTATGTGTATATTAATCCACAAGCTGATGCAAAGCTCTATCTTTAATGGTTCAATTTCTACGTCATAGTGGGTGGGGTTAACCGAATAAAAGGGATAAGTGTCCATATCTATTGAACCAAGCAAGATAGAATCGATTTTGTTTTTGCAGATGATAGGTTTTTATGTGTGTATTAATCCGCAAGCTGATCCAAGGTTCTATCGTTAACGGTTTAATTTCTACGTCAAAGTGGATGGGGTTAACCGACTAAAAGGGATAAGTGTCCATATCTATTGTGGGTGGGGTTAACCGACTAAAAGGGATAAGTGTCCATATCTATTGAACCAAGCAAGATAGAATCGATTTTGTTTTTGAATTTGATAGGTTTTTATGTGTACATTAATCCACAAGCTGATCCAAAGCTCTATCTTTAGTGGTTCAATTTCTACGTCATAGTGGGTGGGGTTAACCGACTAAAAGGGATAAGTGTCCATATCTATTGAACCAAGCAAGATAGAATCGATTTTGTTTTTGCAGATGATAGGTTTTTATGTGTGTATTAATCCACAAGCTGATACAAGGTTCTATCGTTAACGGTTCAATTTCTACGTCAAAGTGGATGGGGTTAACCGACTAAAAGAGATAAGTGTCCATATCTATTGAACCAAGCAAGATAGAATTTTGTTTTTGCAGATGGTAGGTTTTTATGTGTATACTAATCCACAAGCTCATACAAGGTTCTATCGTTAACGGTTCAATTTCTACGTCAAAGTGGATGGGGTTAACCGACTAAAAGGGATAAGTGTCCATATCTATTGAACCAAACAAGATAGATTCGATTTTGTTTTTGCAGATGATAGGTTTTTATGTGTGTATTAATCCACAAGCTGATACAAGGTTCTATCGTTAACGGTTCAATTTCTACGTCAAAGTGAGTGGGGTTAACTGACTAAAAGGGATAAGTGTCCATATCTATTGAACAAAGCAAGATAGAATCGATTTTATTTTGGCAGATGGTAGGTTTTTATGTGTAAATTAATCCACAAGCTGATACAAGGTTCTATCGTTAACGGTTCAATTTGTACGTCAAAGTGGATGGGGTTAACCGACTAAAAGGGATAAGTGTCCATATCTATTGAACCAAACAATATAGATTCGATTTTGTTTTTGAAGATGGTAGGTTTTTATGTGTATATTAATACACAAGCTGATCCAAGGTTATATCGTTAACGGTTCAATTTCTACGTCAAAGTGGATGGGGTTAACCGACTAAAAGGGATAAGTGTCCATATCTATTGAACCAAACAAGATAGATTCGATTTTGTTTTTGAAGATGGTAGGTCTTTATGTGTATATTAATCCACAAGCTGACCCAAGGTTATACCGTTAGCGGTTCAATTTCTACGTCAAAATGGGTGGGGTTAACCGACTAAAAGGGATAAGTGTGCATATCTATTGAACCAAGCAAGATAGAATCGATTTTGTTTTTGCAGATGATAGGTTTTTATGTGTATATTAATCCACAAGCTGATCCAAGGTTATATCGTTAACGGTTCAATTTCTACGTCAAAATGGGTGGGGTTAACCGACTAAAAGGGACAAGTGTCCATATCTATTGAAGGAAGCAAGATAGTATCGATTTTGTTTTTGTATATGATAGGTTTTTATGTGCATATTAATCCACAAGCTGATACAAGGTTCTATCGTGAACGGTTCAATTTCTACGTCAAAGTGGATGGGGTTAACCGACTAAAAGGGATAAGTGTCCATGTCTATTGAACCAAGCAAGATAGAGTCGATTTTGTTTTTGCATTTGATAGGTTTTTATGTGTGTATTAATCCACAAGCTGATCCAAGGTTCTATCGTTAACGGTTCAATTTCTACGTCAAAGTGGGTGGGGTTAACCGACTAAAAGGGATACGTGTCCATATCTATTGAACCAAGCAAGATAGAATCGATTTTGTTTTTGCAGATGATAGGTTTTTATGTGTATATTAATCCGCAAGCTGATCCAAGGTTCTATCGTTAACGGTTTAATTTCTACGTCAAAGTGATGGGGTTAACCGACTAAAAGGGATAAGTGTCCATATCTATTGTGGGTGGGGTTAACCGACTAAAAGGGATAAGTGTCCATATCTATTGAACCAAGCAAGATAGAATCGATTTTGTTTTTGAATTTGATAGGCTTTTATGTGTATATTAATCCACAAGCTGATGCAAAGCTCTATCTTTAATGGTTCAATTTCTACGTCATAGTGGGTGGGGTTAACCGAATAAAAGGGATAAGTGTCCATATCTATTGAACCAAGCAAGATAGAATCGATTTTGTTTTTGCAGATGATAGGTTTTTATGTGTGTATTAATCCGCAAGCTGATCCAAGGTTCTATCGTTAACGGTTTAATTTCTACGTCAAAGTGGATGGGGTTAACCGACTAAAAGGGATAAGTGTCCATATCTACTGTGGGTGGGGTTAACCGACTAAAAGGGATAAGTGTCCATATCTATTGAACCAAGCAAGATAGAATCGATTTTGTTTTTGAATTTGATAGGTTTTTATGTGTATATTAATCCACAAGCTGATGCAAAGCTCTATCTTTAATGGTTCAATTTCTACGTCATAGTGGGTGGGGTTAACCGAATAAAAGGGATAAGTGTCCATATCTATTGAACCAAGCAAGATAGAATCGATTTTGTTTTTGCAGATGATAGGTTTTTATGTGTGTATTAATCCACAAGCTGATACAAGGTTCTATTGTTAACGGTTCAATTTCTACGTCAAAGTGGATGGGGTTAACCGACTAAAAGGGATAAGTGTCCATATCTATTGAACCAAACAATATAGGTTCGATTTTGTTTTTGAAGATGGTAGGTTTTTATGTGTATATTAATACACAAGCTGATCCAAGGTTATATCGTTAACGGTTCAATTTCTACGTCAAAGTGGATGGGGTTAACCGACTAAAAGGGATAAGTGTCCATATCTATTGAACCAAACAAGATAGATTCGATTTTGTTTTTGAAGATGGTAGGTTTTTATGTGTATATTAATCCACAAGCTGACCCAAGGTTATACCGTTAGCGGTTCAATTTCTACGTCAAAATGGGTGGGGTTAACCGACTAAAAGGGATAAGTGTGCATATCTATTGAACCAAGCAAGATAGAATCGATTTTGTTTTTGCAGATGATAGGTTTTTATGTGTATATTAATCCACAAGCTGACCCAAGGTTCTATCGTTAACGGTTCAATTTCTACGTCATACTGGGTGGGGTTAACCGACTAAAAGGGATAAGTGTCCATATCTATTGAACCAAGCAAGATAGAATCGATTTTGTTTTTGCACATGATAGGTTTTTATGTGTATATTAATCCACAAGCTAATACAAGGTTCTATCGTTAACGGTTCAATTTCTACATCATACTGGGTGGGGTTAACCGACTAAAAGGGATAAGTGTGCATATCTATTGAACCAAGCAAGATAGAATCGATTTTGTTTTTGCAGATGATAGGTTTTTATGTGTATATTAATCCGCAAGCTGATCCAAGGTTCTATCGTTAACGGTTTAATTTCTACGTCAAAGTGGATGGGGTTAACCGACTAAAAGGGATAAGTGTCCATATCTATTGAACCAAGCATGATATAATCGATTTTGTTTTTGCAGATGGTAGGTTTTCATGTGTAAATTAATCCACAAGCTGATACGAGGTTCTATCGCTAACGGTTCAATTTCTACGTCAAAGTGGATGGGGTTAACCGACTAAAAGGGATAAGTGTTCATATCTATTGAACCAAGCAAGATACAATCGATTTTGTTTTTGCAGATGATAGGTTTTTATGTATGTATTAATCCACAAGCTGAAACAAGGTTCTATCGCTAACGGTTCAATTTCTACGTCATAGTGGGTGGGGTTAACCGACTAAAAGGGATAAGTGTCCATATCTATTGAACCAAGCAAGATTGAATTTTTTTTTTGCAGATGATAGGTTTTTATGTGTATATTAATCTACAAGCTGATACAAGGTTATATCGTTAACGGTTCAATTTCTACGTCAAAATGGGTGGGGTTAAGCGGCTAAAAGGGATAAGTGTCCATATCTATTGAACCAAGCAAGATAGAATCGATTTTGTTTTTGCAGATGGTAGGTTTTTATGTGTATATTAATCCACAAGCTGATACAAAGTTCTATCGTTAACGGTTCAATTTCTACGTCAAAGTGGATGGGGTTAACCCACTAAAAGGGATAAGTGTCCATATCTATTGAACCAAACAAGATAGATTCGATTTTGTTTTTGAAGATGGTAGGTTTTTATGTGTATATTAATCCACAAGCTGATCCAAAGTTATATCGTTAACGGTTCAATTTCTACGTCAAAGTGGATGGGGTTAACCGACTAAAAGGGATAAGTGTCCATATCTATTGAACCAAACAAGATAGATTCGATTTTGTTTTTGAAGATGGTAGGTTTTTATATGTATATTAATCCACAAGCTGATCCAAGGTTATATCTTTAACGGTTCAATTTATACGTCAAAATGGGTGGGGTTAACCGACTAAAAGGGATAAGTGTGCATATCTATTGAACCAAGCAAGATAGAATCGATTTTGTTTTTGCAGATGATAGGTTTTTATGTGTATATTAATCCGCAAGCTGACCCAAGGTTCTATCGTTAACGGTTTAATTTCTACGTCAAAGTGGATGGGGTTAACCGACTAAAAGGGATAAGTGTCCATATCTATTGAACCAAGTAAGATAGAATCGATTTTGTTTTTGCACATGATAGGTTTTTATGTGTATATTAATCCACAAGCTGATACAAGGTTCTATCGTTAACGGTTCAATTTCTACGTCATACTGGGTGGGGTTAACCGACTAAAAGGGATAAGTGTCCATATCTATTGAACCAAACAAGATAGAATCGATTTTGTTTTTCAGATGATAGGTTTTTATGTGTATATTAATCCGCAAGCTGATCCAAGGTTCTATCGTTAACGGTTTAATTTCTACTTCAAAGTGGATGGGGTTAACCGACTAAAAGGGATACGTGTCCATATCTATTGAACCAAGCAAGATAGAATCGATTTTGTTTTTGCACATGATAGGTTTTTATGTGTTTATTAATTCACAAGCTGATACAAGGTTCTATCGTTAACGGTTCAATTTCTACGTCATACTGGGTGGGGTTAACCGACTAAAAGGGATAAGTGTCCATATCTATTGAACCAAGTAAGATAGAATCGATTTTGTTTTTGCACATGATAGGTTTTTATGTGTATATTAATCCACAAGCTGATGCAAGGTTCTATCGTTAACGGTTCAATTTCTACGTCAAAGTGGGTGGGGTTAACCGACTAAAAGGGATACGTGTCCATATCTATTGAACCAAGCAAGATAGAATCGATTTTGTTTTTGCAGATGATAGGTTTTTATGTGTATATTAATCCGCAAGCTGATACAAGGTTCTATCGTTAACGGTTTAATTTCTACTTCAAAGTGGATGGGGTTAACCGACTAAAAGGGATAAGTGTCCATATCTATTGTGGGTAGGGTTAACCGACTAAAAGGGATAAGTATCCATATCTATTGAACCAAACAAGATAGATTCGATTTTGTTTTTGAAGGTGATAGGTTTTTATGTGTACATTAATCCACAAGCTGATCCAAGGTTATATCGTTAACGGTTCAATTTCTATGTCAAAATGGGTGGGGTTAACCGACTAAAAGGGACAAGTGTCCATATCTATTGAAGGAAGCAAGATAGTATCGATTTTGTTTTTGTATATGATAGGTTTTTATGTGCATATTAATCCACAAACTGATACAAGGTTCTATCGTGAACGGTTCAATTTCTACGTCAAAGTGGATGGGGTTAACCGACTAAAAGGGATAAGTGTCCATGTCTATTGAACCAAGCAAGATAGAGTCGATTTTGTTTTTGCATTTGATAGGTTTTTATGTGTGTATTAATCCGCAAGCTGATCCAAGGTTCTATCGTTAACGGTTCAATTTCTACGTCAAAGTGGGTGGGGTTAACCGACTAAAAGGGATACGTGTCCATATCTATTGAACCAAGCAAGATAGAATCGATTTTGTTTTTGCAGATGATAGGTTTTTATGTGTATATTAATCCGCAAGCTGATCCAAGGTTCTATCGTTAACGGTTTAATTTCTACGTCAAAGTGGATTGGGTTAACCGACTAAAAGGGATAAGTGTCCATATCTATTGTGGGTGGGGTTAACCGACTAAAAGGGATAAGTGTCCATATCTATTGAACCAAGCAAGATAGAATCGATTTTGTTTTTGCAGATGATAGGTTTTTATGTGTGTATTAATCCACAAGCTGATACAAGGTTCTATCACTAACGGTTCAATTTCTACGTCATACTGGGTGGGGTTAACCGACTAAAAGGGATAAGCGTCCATATCTATTGAACCAAGCAAGATAGAATCGATTTTGTTTTTGCAGATGGTAGGTTTTTATGTGTGTATTAATCCGCAAACTGATACAAGGTTCTATCGTTAACGGTTCAATTTCTACGTCAAAGTGGATGGTGTTAACCGACTAAAAGAGATAAGTGTCCATATCTATTTAACCAAGCAAGATAGATTTTTGTTTTTGCAGATGGTAGGTTTTTATGTGTATACTAATCCACAAGCTCATACAAGGTTCTATCGTTAACGGTTCAATTTCTACGTCAAAGTGGATGGGGTTAACCGACTAAAAGGGATAAGTGTCCATATCTATTGAACCAAACAAGATAGATTCGATTTTGTTTTTGCAGATGATAGGTTTTTATGTGTGTATTAATCCACAAGCTGATACAAGGTTCTATCGTTAACGGTTCAATTTCTACGTCAAAGTGAGTGGGGTTAACTGACTAAAAGGGATAAGTGTCCATATCTATTGAACAAAGCAAGATAGAATCGATTTTATTTTGGCAGATGGTAGGTTTTTATGTGTATATTAATCCACAAGCTGATACAAGGTTCTATCGTTAACGGTTCAATTTCTACGTCAAAGTGGATGGGGTTAACCGACTAAAAGGGATAAGTGTGCATATCTATTGAACCAAGCAAGATAGAATCGATTTTGTTTTTGCAGATGATAGGTTTTTATGTGTATATTAATCCACAAGCTGATCCAAGGTTATATCGTTAACGGTTCAATTTCTACGTCAAAGTGGATGGGGTTAACCGACTAAAAGGGATAAGTGTGCATATCTATTGAACCAAACAATATAGATTCGATTTTGTTTTTGAAGATGGTAGGTTTTTATGTGTATATTAATACACAAGCTGATCCAAGGTTATATCGTTAACGGTTCAATTTCTACGTCAAAGTGGATGGGGTTAACCGACTAAAAGGGATAAGTGTGCATATCTATTGAACCAAACAATATAGATTCGATTTTGTTTTTGAAGATGGTAGGTTTTTATGTGTATATTAATACACAAGCTGATCCAAGGTTATATCGTTAACGGTTCAATTTCTACGTCAAAGTGGATGGGGTTAACCGACTAAAAGGGATAAGTGTCCATATCTATTGAACCAAACAAGATAGATTCGATTTTGTTTTTGAAGATGGTAGGTTTTTATGTGTATATTAATCCACAAGCTGACCCAAGGTTATACCGTTAGCGGTTCAATTTCTACGTCAAAATGGGTGGGGTTAACCGACTAAAAGGGATAAGTGTGCATATCTATTGAACCAAGCAAGATAGAATCGATTTTGTTTTTGCAGATGATAGGTTTTTATGTGTATATTAATCCACAAGCTGATCCAAGGTTATATCGTTAACGGTTCAATTTCTACGTCAAAATGGGTGGGGTTAACCGACTAAAAGGGACAAGTGTCCATATCTATTGAAGGAAGCAAGATAGTATCGATTTTGTTTTTGTATATGATAGGTTTTTATGTGCATATTAATCCACAAGCTGATACAAGGTTCTATCGTGAACGGTTCAATTTCTACGTCAAAGTGGATGGGGTTAACCGACTAAAAGGGATAAGTGTCCATGTCTATTGAACCAAGCAAGATAGAGTCGATTTTGTTTTTGAAGATGGTAGGTTTTTATGTGTATATTAATACACAAGCTGATCCAAGGTTATATCGTTAACGGTTCAATTTCTACGTCAAAGTGGATGGGGTTAACCGACTAAAAGGGATAAGTGTCCATATCTATTGAACCAAACAAGATAGATTCGATTTTGTTTTTGAAGATGGTAGGTTTTTATGTGTATATTAATCCACAAGCTGATACAAGGTTCTATCGTTAACGGTTCAATTTCTACGTCAAAGTGGATGGGGTTAACCGACTAAAAGGGATAAGTGTCCATGTCTATTGAACCAAGCAAGATAGAGTCGATTTTGTTTTTGAAGATGGTAGGTTTTTATGTGTATATTAATACACAAGCTGATCCAAGGTTATATCGTTAACGGTTCAATTTCTACGTCAAAGTGGATGGGGTTAACCGACTAAAAGGGATAAGTGTGCATATCTATTGAACCAAACAATATAGATTCGATTTTGTTTTTGAAGATGGTAGGTTTTTATGTGTATATTAATCCACAAGCTGATACAAGGTTCTATCGTTAACGGTTCAATTTCTACGTCAAAGTGGATGGGGTTAACCGACTAAAAGGGATAAGTGTGCATATCTATTGAACCAAACAATATAGATTCGATTTTGTTTTTGAAGATGGTAGGTTTTTATGTGTATATTAATACACAAGCTGATCCAAGGTTATATCGTTAACGGTTCAATTTCTACGTCAAAGTGGATGGGGTTAACCGACTAAAAGGGATAAGTGTCCATATCTATTGAACCAAACAAGATAGATTCGATTTTGTTTTTGAAGATGGTAGGTTTTTATGTGTATATTAATCCACAAGCTGACCCAAGGTTATACCGTTAGCGGTTCAATTTCTACGTCAAAATGGGTGGGGTTAACCGACTAAAAGGGATAAGTGTGCATATCTATTGAACCAAGCAAGATAGAATCGATTTTGTTTTTGCAGATGATAGGTTTTTATGTGTATATTAATCCACAAACTGATCCAAGGTTATATCGTTAACGGTTCAATTTCTACGTCAAAATGGGTGGGGTTAACCGACTAAAAGGGACAAGTGTCCATATCTATTGAAGGAAGCAAGATAGTATCGATTTTGTTTTTGTATATGATAGGTTTTTATGTGCATATTAATCCACAAGCTGATACAAGGTTCTATCGTGAACGGTTCAATTTCTACGTCAAAGTGGATGGGGTTAACCGACTAAAAGGGATAAGTGTCCATGTCTATTGAACCAAGCAAGATAGAGTCGATTTTGTTTTTGCATTTGATAGGTTTTTATGTGTGTATTAATCCAGAAGCTGATCCAAGGTTCTATCGTTAACGGTTCAATTTCTACTTCAAAGTGGGTGGGGTTAACCGACTAAAAGGGATACGTGTCCATATCTTTTGAACCAAGCAAGATAGAATCGATTTTGTTTTTGCAGATGATAGGTTTTTATGTGTATATTAATCCGCAAGCTGATCCAAGGTTCTATCGTTAACGGTTTAATTTCTACGTCAAAGTGGATGGGGTTAACCGACTAAAAGGGATAAGTGTCCATATCTATTGTGGGTGGGGTTAACCGGCTAAAAGGGATAAGTGTCCATATCTATTGAACCAAGCAAGATAGAATCGATTTTGTTTTTGAATTTGATAGGTTTTTATGTGTATATTAATCCACAAGCTGATGCAAAGCTCTATCTTTAATGGTTCAATTTCTACGTCATAGTGGGTGGGGTTAACCGAATAAAAGGGATAAGTGTCCATATCTATTGAACCAAGCAAGATAGAATCGATTTTGTTTTTGCAGATGATAGGTTTTTATGTGTGTATTAATCCGCAAGCTGATCCAAGGTTCTATCGTTAACGGTTTAATTTCTACGTCAAAGTGGATGGGGTTAACCGACTAAAAGGGATAAGTGTCCATATCTATTGTGGGTGGGGTTAACCGACTAAAAGGGATAAGTGTCCATATCTATTGAACCAAGCAAGATAGAATCGATTTTGTTTTTGAATTTGATAGGTTTTTATGTGTACATTAATCCACAAGCTGATCCAAAGCTCTATCTTTAGTGGTTCAATTTCTACGTCATAGTGGGTGGGGTTAACCGACTAAAATGGATAAGTGTCCATATCTATTGAACCAAGCAAGATAGAATCGATTTTGTTTTTGCAGATGATAGGTTTTTATGTGTGTATTAATCCACAAGCTGATACAAGGTTCTATCACTAACGGTTCAATTTCTACGTCATACTGGGTGGGGTTAACCGACTAAAAGGGATAAGTGTCCATATCTATTGAATCAAGCAAGATAGAATCGATTTTGTTTTTGCAGATGGTAGGTTTTTATGTGTGTATTAATCCGCAAGCTGATACAAGGTTCTATCGTTAACGGTTCAATTTCTACGTCAAAGTGGATGGGGTTAACCGACTAAAAGAGATAAGTGTCCATATCTATTGAACCAAGCAAGATAGAATTTTGTTTTTGCAGATGGTAGGTTTTTATGTGTATACTAATCCACAAGCTCATACAAGGTTCTATCGTTAACGGTTCAATTTCTACGTCAAAGTGGATGGGGTTAACCGACTAAAAGGGATAAGTGTCCATATCTATTGAACCAAACAAGATAGATTCGATTTTGTTTTTGCAGATGATAGGTTTTTATGTGTGTATTAATCCACAAGCTGATACAAGGTTCTATCGTTAACGGTTCAATTTCTACGTCAAAGTGAGTGGGGTTAACTGACTAAAAGGGATAAGTGTCCATATCTATTGAACAAAGCAAGATAGAATCGATTTTATTTTGGCAGATGGTAGGTTTTTATGTGTAAATTAATCCACAAGCTGATACAAGGTTCTATCTTTAACGGTTCAATTTGTACGTCAAAGTGGATGGGGTTAACCGACTAAAAGGGATAAGTGTCCATATCTATTGAACCAAACAATATAGATTCGATTTGGTTTTTGAAGATGGTAGGTTTTTATGTGTATATTAATACACAAGCTGATCCAAGGTTATATCGTTAACGGTTCAATTTCTACGTCAAAGTGGATGGGGTTAACCGACTAAAAGGGATAAGTGTCCATATCTATTGAACCAAACAAGATAGATTCGATTTTGTTTTTGAAGATGGTAGGTTTTTATGTGTATATTAATCCACAAGCTGACCCAAGGTTATACCGTTAGCGGTTCAATTTCTACGTCAAAATGGGTGGGGTTAACCGACTAAAAGGGATAAGTGTGCATATCTATTGAACCAAGCAAGATAGAATCGATTTTGTTTTTGCAGATGATAGGTTTTTATGTGTATATTAATCCACAAGCTGATCCAAGGTTATATCGTTAACGGTTCAATTTCTACGTCAAAATGGGTGGGGTTAACCGACTAAAAGGGACAAGTGTCCATATCTATTGAAGGAAGCAAGATAGTATCGATTTTGTTTTTGTATATGATAGGTTTTTATGTGCATATTAATCCACAAGCTGATACAAGGTTCTGTCGTGAACGGTTCAATTTCTACGTCAAAGTGGATGGGGTTAACCGACTAAAAGGGATAAGTGTCCATGTCTATTGAACCAAGCAAGATAGAGTCGATTTTGTTTTTGCATTTGATAGGTTTTTATGTGTGTATTAATCCACAAGCTGATCCAAAGCTCTATCTTTAGTGGTTCAATTTCTACGTCATAGTGGGTGGGGTTAACCGAATAAAGGGAAAAGTGTCCATATCTATTGAACCAAGCAAGATAGAATCGATTTTGTTTTTGCAGATGATAGGTTTTTATGTGTGTATTAATCCACAAGCTGATACAAGGTTCTATCACTAACGGTTCAATTTCTACGTCATACTGGGTGGGGTTAACCGACTAAAAGGGATAAGTGTCCATATCTATTGAATCAAGCAAGATAGAATCGATTTTGTTTTTGCAGATGGTAGGTTTTTATGTGTATATTAATCCGCAAGCTGATCCAAGGTTCTATCGTTAACGGTTTAATTTCTACGTCAAAGTGGATGGGGTTAACCGACTAAAAGGGATAAGTGTCCATATCTATTGTGGGTGGGGTTAACCGACTAAAAGGGATAAGTGTCCATATCTATTGAACCAAGCAAGATAGAATCGATTTTGTTTTTGAATTTGATAGGTTTTTATGTGTATATTAATCCACAAGCTGATCCAAAGCTCTATCTTTAGTGGTTCAATTTCTACGTCATAGTGGGTGGGGTTAACCGAATAAAGGGAAAAGTGTCCATATCTATTGAACCAAGCAAGATAGAATCGATTTTGTTTTTGCAGATGATAGGTTTTTATGTGTGTATTAATCCACAAGCTGATACAAGGTTCTATCACTAACGGTTCAATTTCTACGTCATACTGGGTGGGGTTAACCGACTAAAAGGGATAAGTGTCCATATCTATTGAATCAAGCAAGATAGAATCGATTTTGTTTTTGCAGATGGTAGGTTTTTATGTGTGTATTAATCCGCAAGCTGATACAAGGTTCTATCGTTAGCGGTTCAATTTCTACGTCAAAGTGGATGGGGTTAACCGACTAAAAGAGATAAGTGTCCATATCTATTGAACCAAGCAAGATAGAATTTTGTTTTTGCAGATGGTAGGTTTTTATGTGTATACTAATCCACAAGCTCATACAAGGTTCTATCGTTAACGGTTCAATTTCTACGTCAAAGTGGATGGGGTTAACCGACTAAAAGGGATAAGTGTCCATATCTATTGAACCAAACAAGATAGATTCGATTTTGTTTTTGCAGATGATAGGTTTTTATGTGTGTATTAATCCACAAGCTGACACAAGGTTCTATCGTTAACGGTTCAATTTCTACGTCAAAGTGAGTGGGGTTAACTGACTAAAAGGGATAAGTGTCCATATCTATTGAACAAAGCAAGATAGAATCGATTTTATTTTGGCAGATGGTAGGTTTTTATGTGTATATTAATCCACAAGCTGATACAAGGTTCTATCGTTAACGGTTCAATTTGTACGTCAAAGTGGATGGGGTTAACCGACTAAAAGGGATAAGTGTCCATATCTATTGAACCAAACAATATAGATTCGATTTTGTTTTTGAAGATGGTAGGTTTTTATGTGTATATTAATCCACAAGCTGACCCAAGGTTATACCGTTAGCGGTTCAATTTCTACGTCAAAATGGGTGGGGTTAACCGACTAAAAGGGATAAGTGTGCATATCTATTGAACCAAGCAAGATAGAATCGATTTTGTTTTTGCAGATGATAGGTTTTTATGTGTATATTAATCCGCAAGCTGATCCAAGGTTCTATCGTTAACGGTTCAATTTCTACGTCATACTGGGTGGGGTTAACCGACTAAAAGGGATAAGTGTCCATATCTATTGAACGAAGCGAGATAGAATCGATTTTGTTTTTGCAGATGATAGGTTTTTATGTGTATATTAATCCGCAAGCTGATCCAAGGTTCTATCGTTAACGGTTTAATTTCTACGTCAAAGTGGATGGGGTTAACCGACTAAAAGGGATAAGTGTCCATATCTATTGAACCAAGCAAGATAGAATCGATTTTGTTTTTGCACATGATAGGTTTTTATGTGTATATTAATCCACAAGCTGATACAAGGTTCTATCGTTAACGGTTCAATTTCTACGTCATACTGGGTGGGGTTAACCGACTAAAAGGGATAAGTGTTCATATCTATTGAACGAAGCGAGATAGAATCGGTTTTGTTTTTGCAGATGATAGGTTTTTATGTGTATATTAATCCGCAAGCTGATCCAAGGTTCTATCGTTAACGGTTTAATTTCTACGTCAAAGTGGATGGGGTTAACCGACTAAAAGGGATAAGTGTCCATATCTTTTGAACCAAGCAAGATAGAATCGATTTTGTTTTTGCAGATGATAGTTTTTTATGTGTATATTAATTCGCAAGCTGATCCAAGGTTCTATCGTTAACGGTTCAATTTCTACGTCATACTGGGTGGGGTTAACCGACTAAAAGGGATAAGTGTCCATATCTATTGAACGAAGCGAGATAGAATCGATTTTGTTTTTGCAGATGATAGGTTTTTATGTGTATATTAATCCGCAAGCTGATCCAAGGTTCTATCGTTAACGGTTTAATTTCTACGTCAAAGTGGATGGGGTTAACCGACTAAAAGGGATAAGTGTCCATATCTATTGAACCAAGCAAGATAGAATCGATTTTGTTTTTGCACATGATAGGTTTTTATGTGTATATTAATCCACAAGCTGATACAAGGTTCTATCGTTAACGGTTCAATTTCTACGTCATACTGGGTGGGGTTAACCGACTAAAAGGGATAAGTGTTCATATCTATTGAACGAAGCGAGATAGAATCGGTTTTGTTTTTGCAGATGATAGGTTTTTATGTGTATATTAATCCGCAAGCTGATCCAAGGTTCTATCGTTAACGGTTTAATTTCTACGTCAAAGTGGATGGGGTTAACCGATTAAAAGGGATAAGTGTCCATATCTATTGAACCAAACAAGATAGATTCGATTTTGTTTTTGAAGATGGTAGGTTTTTATGTGTACATTAATCCACAAGCTGACCCAAGGTTATACCGTTAACGGTTCAATTTCAACGTCAAAGTGGATGGGGTTAACCGACTAAAAGGGATAAGTGTCCATATCTATTGAACCAAACAAGATAGATTCGATTTTGTTTTTGCAGATGATAGGTTTTTATGTGTGTATTAATCCACAAGCTGATCCAAGGTTATATCGTTAACGGTTCAATTTCTACGTCAAAGTGGATGGGGTTAACCGACTAAAAGGGATAAGTGTCCATATCTATTGAACCAAACAAGATAGATTCGATTTTGTTTTTGAAGATGGTAGGTTTTTATGGGTATATTAATCCACAAGCTGATACAAGGTTCTATCGTTAACGGTTCAATTTCTACGTCAAAATGGGTGGGGTTAACCAACTAAAAGGGATAAGTGTCCATATCTATTGAACCAAGCAAGATAGAATCGATTTTGTTTTTGCAGATGATAGGTTTTTATGTGTGTATTAATCCGCAAGCTGATCCAAGGTTATATCGTTAACGGTTCAATTTCTACGTCAAAATGGGTGGGGTTAACCGACTAAAAGGGATAAGTGTCCATATCTATTGAACCAAGCAAGATAGAATCGATTTTGTTTTTGCAGATGATAGGTTTTTATGTGTGTATTAATCCACAAGCTGATACAAGGTTCTATCGCTAACGGTTCAATTTCTACGTCATAGTGGGTGGGGTTAACCGACTAAAAGGGTTAAGTGTCCATATCTATTGAACCAAGCAAGATAGAATCGATTTTGTTTTTGCAGCTGATAGGCTTTTATGTGTATATTAATCCGCAAGCTGATCCAAGGTTCTATCGTTAACGGTTTAATTTCTACGTCAAAGTGGATCGGGTTAACCGACTAAAAGGGATAAGTGTCCATATCTATTGAACCAAGCAAGATAGAATCGATTTTGTTTTTGCAGATGATAGGCTTTTATGTATATATTAATCCGCAAGCTGATCCAAGGTTCTATCGTTAACGGTTTAATTTCTACGTCAAAGTGGATGGAGTTAACCGACTAAAATGGATAAGTGTCCATATTTATTGTGGGTGGGGTTAACCGACTAAAAGGGATAAGTGTCCATATCTATTGAACCAAGCAAGATAGAATCGATTTTGTTTTTGAATTTGATAGGTTTTTATGTGTATATTAATCCACAAGCTGATCCAAAGCTCTATCTTTAATGGTTCAATTTCTACGTCATAGTGGGTGGGGTTAACCGACTAAAAGGGATAAGTGTCCATATCTATTGAACCAAGCAAGATAGAATCGATTTTGTTTTTGCAGATGATAGGTTTTTATGTGTGTATTAATCCACAAGCTGATACAAGGTTCTATCGCTAACGGTTCAATTTTTGCGTCATACTGGGTGGGGTTAACCGACTAAAAGTTATAAGTGTCCATATCTATTGAACCAAGCAAGATAGAATCGATTTTTTTTTTGCAGATTATAGGTTTTTATGTGTGTATTAATCCACAAGCTGATACAAGGTTCTATCGCTAACGGTTCAATTTCTACGTCATAGTGGGTGGGGTTAACCGACTAAAAGGGATAAGTGTCCATATCTATTGAACCAATCAAGATAGAATTTTGTTTTTGCAGATGGTAGGTTTTTATGTATATATTAATCCACAAGCTGATACAAGGTTATATCGTTAACGGTTCAATTTCTACGTCAAAATGGGTGGGGTTAACCGACTAAAAGGGATAAGTGTCCATATCTATTGAACCAAGCAAGATAGAATCGATTTTGTTTTTGCAGATGATAGGTTTTTATGTGTGTATTAATCCACAAGCTGATAAAAGGTTCTATCGTTAACGGTTTAATTTCTACGTCAAAGTGGATGGGGTTAACCGACTAAAAGGGATAAGTGTCCATATCTATTGAACCAAGCAAGATAGAATCGATTTTGTTTTTGCACATGATAGGTTTTTATGTGTATATTAATCCACAAGCTGATACAAGGTTCTATAGTTAACGGCTCAATTTCTACGTCAAAGTGGATGGGGTTAACCGACTAAAAGGGATAAGTGTCCATATCTATTGAACCAAACAAGATAGATTCGATTTTGTTTTTGAAGATGGTAGGTTTTTATGTGTATATTAATCCACAAGCTAATCCAAAGTTATGTCGTTAACGGTTCAATTTCTACGTCAAAGTGGATGGGGTTAACCGACTAAAAGGGATAAGTGTCCATATCTATTGAACCAAGCAAGATAGAATCGATTTTGTTTTTGCAGATGGTAGGTTTTTATGTGTATATTAATCCACAAGCTGACACAAGATTCTATCGTTAACGGTTCAATTTCTACGTCAAAGTGGATGGGGTTAACCGACTAAAAGGGATAAGTGTCCATATCTATTGAACCAAACAAGATAGATTCGATTTTGTTTTTGCAGATGATAGGTTTTTATGTGTGTATTAATCGACAAGCTGATACAAGGTTCTATCGTTAACGGTTCAATTTCTACGTCAAAGTGAGTGGGATTAACTGACTAAAAGGGATAAGTGTCCATATCTATTGAACAAAGCAAGATAGAATCGATTTTATTTTGGCAGATGGTAGGTTTTTATATGTATATTAATCCACAAGTTGATACAAGGTTCTATCGTTAACGGTTCAATTTGTACGTCAAAGTGGATGGGGTTAACCGACTAAAAGGGATAAGTGTCCATATCTATTGAACCAAACAATATAGATTCGATTTTGTTTTTGAAGATGGTAGGTTTTTATGTGTATATTAATACACAAGCTGATCCAAGGTTATATCGTTAACGGTTCAATTTCTACGTCAAAGTGGATGGGGTTAACCGACTAAAAGGGATAAGTGTCCATATCTATTGAACCAAACAAGATAGATTCGATTTTGTTTTTGAAGATGGTAGGTTTTTATCTGTATATTAATCCACAAGCTGACCCAAGGTTATACCGTTAGCGGTTCAATTTCTACGTCAAAATGGGTGGGGTTAACCGACTAAAAGGGATAAGTGTGCATATCTATTGAACCAAGCAAGATAGAATCGATTTTGTTTTTGCAGATGATAGGTTTTTATGTGTATATTAATCCACAAGCTGATCCAAAGTTATATCGTTAACGGTTCAATTTCTACGTCAAAATGGGTGGGGTTAACCGACTAAAAGGGACAAGTGTCCATATCTATTGAAGGAAGCAAGATAGTATCGATTTTGTTTTTGTATATGATAGGTTTTTATGTGCATATTAATCCACAAGCTGATACAAGGTTCTATCGTGAACGGTTCAATTTCTACGTCAAAGTGGATGGGGTTAACCGACTAAAAGGGATAAGTGTCCATGTCTATTGAACCAAGCAAGATAGAGTCGATTTTGTTTTTGCATTTGATAGGTTTTTATGTGTGTATTAATCCACAAGCTGATCCAAGGTTCTATCGTTAACGGTTCAATTTCTACGTCAAAGTGGGTGGGGTTAACCGACTAAAAGGGATACGTGTCCATATCTATTGAACCAAGCAAGATAGAATCGATTTTGTTTTTGCAGATGATAGGTTTTTATGTGTATATTAATCCGCAAGCTGATCCAAGGTTCTATCGTTAACGGTTTAATTTCTACGTCAAAGTGGATGGGGTTAACCGACTAAAAGGGATAAGTGTCCATATCTATTGTGGGTGGGGTTAACCGACTAAAAGGGATAAGTGTCCATATCTATTGAACCAAGCAAGATAGAATCGATTTTGTTTTTGAATTTGATAGGTTTTTATGTGTATATTAATCCACAAGCTGATGCAAAGCTCTATCTTTAATGGTTCAATTTCTACGTCATAGTGGGTGGGGTTAACCGAATAAAAGGGATAAGTGTCCATATCTATTGAACCAAGCAAGATAGAATCGATTTTGTTTTTGCAGATGATAGGTTTTTATGTGTGTATTAATCCGCAAGCTGATCCAAGGTTCTATCGTTAACGGTTTAATTTCTACGTCAAAGTGGATGGGGTTAACCGACTAAAAGGGATAAGTGTCCATATCTATTGTGGGTGGGGTTAACCGACTAAAAGGGATAAGTGTCCATATCTATTGAACCAAGCAAGATAGAATCGATTTTGTTTTTGCACATGATAGGGTTTTATGTGTATATTAATCCACAAGCTGATACAAGGTTCTATCGTTAACGGCTCAATTTCTACGTCAAAGTGGATGGGGTTAACCGACTAAAAGGGATAAGTGTTCATATCTATTGAACCAAACAAGATAGATTCGATTTTGTTTTTGAAGATGGTAGGTTTTTATGTGTATATTAATCCACAAGCTAATCCAAGGTTATATCGTTAACGGTTCAATTTCTACGTCAAAGTGGATGGGGTTAACCGACTAAAAGGGATAAGTGTCCATATCTATTGAACCAAGCAAGATATAATCGATTTTGTTTTTGAATTTGATAGGTTTTTATGTGTATATTAATCCACAAGCTGATCCAAAGCTCTATCTTTAATGGTTCAATTTCTACGTCATAGTGGGTGGGGTTAACCGACTAAAAGGGATAAGTGTCCATATCTATTGAACCAAGCAAGATAGAATCGATTTTGTTTTTGCAGATGATAGGTTTTTATGTGTGTATTAATCCACAAGCTGATACAAGGTTCTATCGCTAACGGTTCAATTTTTGCGTCATACTGGGTGGGGTTAACCGACTAAAAGTTATAAGTGTCCATATCTATTGAACCAAGCAAGATAGAATCGATTTTTTTTTTGCAGATTATAGGTTTTTATGTGTGTATTAATCCACAAGCTGATACAAGGTTCTATCGCTAACGGTTCAAATTCTACGTCATAGTGGGTGGGGTTAACCGACTAAAAGGGATAAGTGTCCATATCTATTGAACCAATCAAGATAGAATTTTGTTTTTGCAGATGTTAGGTTTTTATGTGTATATTAATCCACAAGCTGATACAAGGTTATATCGTTAACGGTTCAATTTCTACGTCAAAATGGGTGGGGTTAACCGACTAAAAGGGATAAGTGTCCATATCTATTGAACCAAGCAAGATAGAATCGATTTTGTTTTTGCAGATGATAGGTTTTTATGTGTGTATTAATCCACAAGCTGATACAAGGTTCTATCGTTAACGGTTTAATTTCTACGTCAAAGTGGATGGGGTTAACCGACTAAAAGGGATAAGTGTCCATATCTATTGAACCAAGCAAGATAGAATCGATTTTGTTTTTGCACATGATAGGTTTTTATGTGTATATTAATCCACAAGCTGATACAAGGTTCTATCGTTAACGGCTCAATTTCTACGTCAAAGTGGATGGGGTTAACCGACTAAAAGGGATAAGTGTTCATATCTATTGAACCAAACAAGATAGATTCGATTTTGTTTTTGAAGATGGTAGGTTTTTATGTGTATATTAATCCACAAGCTAATCCAAGGTTATATCGTTAACGGTTCAATTTCTACGTCAAAGTGGATGGGGTTAACCGACTAAAAGGGATAAGTGTCCATATCTATTGAACCAAGCAAGATAGAATCGATTTTGTTTTTGCAGATGGTAGGTTTTTATGTGTATATTAATCCACAAGCTGACACAAGGTTCTATCGTTAACGGTTCAATTTCTACGTCAAAGTGGATGGGGTTAACCGACTAAAAGGGATAAGTGTCCATATCTATTGAACCAAACAAGATAGATTCGATTTTGTTTTTGCAGATGATAGGTTTTTATGTGTGTATTAATCCACAAGCTGATACAAGGTTCTATCGTTAACGGTTCAATTTCTACGTCAAAGTGAGTGGGGCTAACTGACTAAAAGGGATAAGTGTCCATATCTATTGAACAAAGCAAGATAGAATCGATTTTATTTTGGCAGATGGTAGGTTTTTATGTGTATATTAATCCACAAGCTGATACAAAGTTCTATCGTTAACGGTTCAATTTGTACGTCAAAGTGGATGGGGTTAACCGACTAAAAGGGATAAGTGTCCATATCTATTGAACCAAACAATATAGATTCGATTTTGTTTTTGAAGATGGTAGGTTTTTATGTGTATATTAATACACAAGCTGATCCAAGGTTATATCGTTAACGGTTCAATTTCTACGTCAAAGTGGATGGGGTTAACCGACTAAAAGGGATAAGTGTCCATATCTATTGAACCAAACAAGATAGATTCGATTTTGTTTTTGAAGATGGTAGGTTTTTATGTGTATATTAATCCACAAGCTGACCCAAGGTTATACCGTTAGCGGTTCAATTACTACGTCAAAATGGGTGGGGTTAACCGACTAAAAGGGATAAGTGTGCATATCTATTGAACCAAGCAAGATAGAATCGATTTTGTTTTTGCAGATGATAGGTTTTTATGTGTATATTAATCCGCAAGCTGATCCAAGGTTCTATCGTTAACGGTTTAATTTCTACGTCAAAGTGGATGGGGTTGACCGACTAAAAGGGATAAGTGTCCATATCTATTGAACCAAGCAAGATAGAATCGATTTTGTTTTTGCAGATGATAGGTTTTTATGTGTATATTAATCCGCAAACTGATCCAAGATTCTATCGCTAACGGTTCAATTTCTACGTCAAACTGGGTGGGGTTAACCGACTAAAAGGGATAAGTGTCCATATCTATTGAACGAAGCGAGATAGAATCGATTTTGTTTTTGCAGATGATAAGTTTTTATGTGTATATTTATCCGCAAGCTGATCCAAGGTTCTATCGTTAACGGTTTAATTTCTACGTCAAAGTGGATGGGGTTAACCGACTAAAAGGGATAAGTGTCCACATCTATTGAACCAAGCAAGATAGAATCGATTTTGTTTTTGCACATGATAGGTTTTTATGTGTATATTAATCCACAAGCTGATACAACGTTCTATCGTTAGCGGTTCAATTTCTACGTCATACTGGGTGGGGTTAACCGACTAAAAGGGATAAGTGTCCATATCTATTGAACGAAGCGAGATAGAATCGATTTTGTTTTTGCAGATGATAGGTTTTTATGTGTATATTAATCCGCAAGCTGATCCAAGGTTCTATCGTTAACGGTTTAATTTCTACGTCAAAGTGGATGGGGTTAACCGATTAAAAGGGATAAGTGTCCATATCTATTGAACCAAACAAGATAGATTCGATTTTGTTTTTGAAGATGGTAGGTTTTTATGTGTATATTAATCCACAAGCTGACCCAAGGTTATACCGTTAACGGTTAAATTTCAACGTCAAAGTGGATGGGGTTAACCGACTAAAAGGGATAAGTGTCCATATCTATTGAACCAAACAAGATAGATTCGATTTTGTTTTTGCAGATGATAGGTTTTTATGTGTGTATTAATCCACAAGCTGATCCAAGGTTATATCGTTAACGGTTCAATTTCTACGTCAAAGTGGATGGGGTTAACCGACTAAAAGGGATAAGTGTCCATATCTATTGAACCAAACAAGATAGATTCGATTTTGTTTTTGAAGATGGTAGGTTTTTATGTGTATATTAATCCACAAGCTGATGCAAGGTTCTATCGTTAACGGTTCAATTTCTACGTCAAAGTGGGTGGGGTTAACCGACTAAAAGGAATAAGTGTCCATATCTATTGAACCAAGCAAGATAGAATCGATTTTGTTTTTGCAGATGATAGGTTTTTATGTGTGTATTAATCCGCAAGCTGATCCAAGGTTATATCGTTAACGGTTCAATTTCTACGTCAAAATGGGTGGGGTTAACCGACTAAAAGGGATAAGTGTCCATATCTATTGAACCAAGCAAGATAGAATCGATTTTGTTTTTGCAGATGATAGGTTTTTATGTGTGTATTAATCCACAAGCTGATACAAGGTTATATCGTTAACGGTTCAATTTCTACGTCAAAATGGGTGGGGTTAACCGACTAAAAGGGATAAGTGTCCATATCTATTGAACCAAGCAAGATAGAATCGATTTTGTTTTTGCAGATGATAGGTTTTTATGTGTGTATTAATCCACAAGTTGATACAAGGTTCTATCGCTAACGGTTCAATTTCTACGTCATAGTGGGTGGGGTTAACCGACTAAAAGAGTTAAGTGTCCATATCTATTGAACCAAGCAAGATAGAATCGATTTTGTTTTTGCAGCTGATAGGCTTTTATGTGTATATTAATCCGCAAGCTGATCCAAGGTTCTATCGTTAACGGTTTAATTTCTACGTCAAAGTGGATCGGGTTAACCGACTAAAAGGGATAAGTGTCCATATCTATTGAACCAAGCAAGATAGAATCGATTTTGTGTTTGCAGATGATAGGCTTTTATGTATATATTAATCCGCAAGCTGATCCAAGGTTCTATCGTTAACGGTTTAATTTCTACGTCAAAGTGGATGGAGTTAACCGACTAAAATGGATAAGTGTCCATATTAATTGTGGGTGGGGTTAACCGACTAAAAGGGATAAGTGTCCATATCTATTGAACCAAGCAAGATAGAATCGATTTTGTTTTTGAATTTGATAGGTTTTTATGTGTATATTAATCCACAAGCTGATCCAAAGCTCTATCTTTAATGGTTCAATTTCTACGTCATAGTGGGTGGGGTTAACCGACTAAAAGGGATAAGTGTCCATATCTATTGAACCAAGCAAGATAGAATCGATTTTGTTTTTGCAGATGATAGGTTTTTATGTGTGTATTAATCCACAAGCTGACACAAGGTTCTATCGCTAACGGTTCAATTTCTACGTCATAGTGGGTGGGGTTAACCGACTAAAAGAGTTAAGTGTCCATATCTATTGAACCAAGCAAGATAGAATCGATTTTGTTTTTGCAGCTGATAGGCTTTTATGTGTATATTAATCCGCAAGCTGATCCAAGGTTCTATCGTTAACGGTTTAATTTCTACGTCAAAGTGGATCGGGTTAACCGACTAAAAGGGATAAGTGTCCATATCTATTGAACCAAGCAAGATAGAATCGATTTTGTGTTTGCAGATGATAGGCTTTTATGTATATATTAATCCGCAAGCTGATCCAAGGTTCTATCGTTAACGGTTTAATTTCTACGTCAAAGTGGATGGAGTTAACCGACTAAAATGGATAAGTGTCCATATTAATTGTGGGTGGGGTTAACCGACTAAAAGGGATAAGTGTCCATATCTATTGAACCAAGCAAGATAGAATCGATTTTGTTTTTGAATTTGATAGGTTTTTATGTGTATATTAATCCACAAGCTGATCCAAAGCTCTATCTTTAATGGTTCAATTTCTACGTCATAGTGGGTGGGGTTAACCGACTAAAAGGGATAAGTGTCCATATCTATTGAACCAAGCAAGATAGAATCGATTTTGTTTTTGCAGATGATAGGTTTTTATGTGTGTATTAATCCACAAGCTGATACAAGGTTCTATCGCTAACGGTTCAATTTTTGCGTCATACTGGGTGGGGTTAACCGACTAAAAGTTATAAGTGTCCATATCTATTGAACCAAGCAAGATAGAATCGATTTTTTTTTTGCAGATTATAGGTTTTTATGTGTGTATTAATCCACAAGCTGATACAAGGTTCTATCGCTAACGGTTCAATTTCTACGTCATAGTGGGTGGGGTTAACCGACTAAAAGGGATAAGTGTCCATATCTATTGAACCAATCAAGATAGAATTTTGTTTTTGCAGATGTTAGGTTTTTATGTGTATATTAATCCACAAGCTGATACAAGGTTATATCGTTAACGGTTCAATTTCTACGTCAAAATGGGTGGGGTTAACCGACTAAAAGGGATAAGTGTCCATATCTATTGAACCAAGCAAGATAGAATCGATTTTGTTTTTGCAGATGATAGGTTTTTATGTGTGTATTAATCCACAAGCTGATACAAGGTTCTATCGTTAACGGTTTAATTTCTACGTCAAAGTGGATGGGGTTAACCGACTAAAAGGGATAAGTGTCCATATCTATTGAACCAAGCAAGATAGAATCGATTTTGTTTTTGCACATGATAGGTTTTTATGTGTATATTAATCCACAAGCTGATACAAGGTTCTATCGTTAACGGCTCAATTTCTACGTCAAAGTGGATGGGGTTAACCGACTAAAAGGGATAAGTGTTCATATCTATTGAACCAAACAAGATAGATTCGATTTTGTTTTTGAAGATGGTAGGTTTTTATGTGTATATTAATCCACAAGCTAATCCAAGGTTATATCGTTAACGGTTCAATTTCTACGTCAAAGTGGATGGGGTTAACCGACTAAAAGGGATAAGTGTCCATATCTATTGAAACAAGCAAGATAGAATCGATTTTGTTTTTGCAGATGGTAGGTTTTTATGTGTATATTAATCCACAAGCTGACACAAGGTTCTATCGTTAACGGTTCAATTTCTACGTCAAAGTGGATGGGGTTAACCGACTAAAAGGGATAAGTGTCCATATCTATTGAACCAAACAAGATAGATTCGATTTTGTTTTTGCAGATGATAGGTTTTTATGTGTGTATTAATCCACAAGCTGATACAAGGTTCTATCGTTAACGGTTCAATTTCTACGTCAAAGTGAGTGGGGTTAACTGACTAAAAGGGATAAGTGTCCATATCTATTGAACAAAGCAAGATAGAATCGATTTTATTTTGGCAGATGGTAGGTTTTTATGTGTATATTAATCCACAAGCTGATACAAAGTTCTATCGTTAACGGTTCAATTTGTACGTCAAAGTGGATGGGGTTAACCGACTAAAAGGGGTAAGTGTCCATATCTATTGAACCAAACAATATAGATTCGATTTTGTTTTTGAAGATGGTAGGTTTTTATGTGTATATTAATACACAAGCTGATCCAAGGTTATATCGTTAACGGTTCAATTTCTACGACAAAGTGGATGGGGTTAACCGACTAAAAGGGATAAGTGTCCATATCTATTGAACCAAACAAGATAGATTCGATTTTGTTTTTGAAGATGGTACGTTTTTATGTGTATATTAATCCACAAGCTGACACAAGGTTATACCGTTAGCGGTTCAATTACTACGTCAAAATGGATGGGGTTGACCGACTAAAAGGGATAAGTGTCCATATCTATTGAACCAAGCAAGATAGAATCGATTTTGTTTTAGCACATGATAGGTTTTTATGTTTATATTAATCCACAAGCTGATACAAGGTTCTATCGTTAACGGTTCAATTTCTACGTCATACTGGGTAGGGTTAACCGACTAAAAGGGATAAGTGTCCATATCTATTGAACCAAGCAAGACAGAATCGATTTTGTTTTTGCAGATGGTAGGTTTTTATGTGTATATTAATCCACAAGCTGATACAAAGCTCTATCGTTATCGGTTCAATTTCTACGTCAAAGTGGATGGGGTTAACCGACTAAAAGGGATAAGTGTCCATATCTTTTGAACCAAGCAAGATAGAATCGATTTTGTTTTTGCAGATGATAGTTTTTTATGTGTATATTAATTCGCAAGCTGATCCAAGGTTCTATCGTTAACGGTTCAATTTCTACGTCATACTGGGTGGGGTTAACCGACTAAAAGGGATAAGTGTCCATATCTATTGAACGAAGCGAGATAGAATCGATTTTGTTTTTGCAGGTGATAGGTTTTGATGTGTATATTAATCCGCAAGCTGATCCAAGGTTCTATCGTTAACGGTTTAATTTCTACGTCAAAGTGGATGGGGTTAACCGACTAAAAGGGATAAGTGTCCATATCTATTGAACCAAGCAAGATAGAATCGATTTTGTTTTTGCACATGATAGGTTTTTATGTGTATATTAATCCACGAGCTGATACAAGGTTCTATCGTTAACGGTTCAATTTCTACGTCATACTGGGTGGGGTTAACCGACTAAAAGGGATAAGTGTCCATATCTATTGAACGAAGCGAGATAGAATCGATTTTGTTTTTGCAGATGATAGGTTTTTATGTGTATATTAATCCGCAAGCTGATCCAAGGTTCTATCGTTAACGGTTTAATTTCTACGTCAAAATGGGTGGGGTTAACCGACTAAAAGGGATAAGTGTCTATATCTATTGAACCAAGCAAGATAGAATCGATTTTGTTTTTGCAGATGATAGGTTTTTATGTGTATATTAATCCACAAGCTGATACAAGGTTCTATCGTTAACGGTTCAATTTCTACGTCAAAGTGGGTGGGGTTAACCGACTAAAAGGGATAAGTGTCCATATCTATTGAACCAAGCAAGATAGAATCGATTTTGTTTTTGCAGATGATAGGTTTTTATGTGTGTATTAATCCGCAAGCTGATCCAAGGTTATATCGTTAACGGTTCAATTTCTACGTCAAAATGGGTGGGGTTAACCGACTAAAAGGGATAAGTGTCCATATCTATTGAACCAAGCAAGATAGAATCGATTTTGTTTTTGCAGATGATAGGTTTTTATGTGTGTATTAATCCACAAGCTGACACAAGGTTATATCGTTAACGGTTCAATTTCTACGTCAAAATGGGTGGGGTTAACCGACTAAAAGGGATAAGTGTCCATATCTATTGAACCAAGCAAGATAGAATCGATTTTGTTTTTGCAGATGATAGGTTTTTATGTGTGTATTAATCCACAAGCTGATACAAGGTTCTATCGCTAACGGTTCAATTTCTACGTCATAGTGGGTGGGGTTAACCGACTAAAAGGGTTAAGTGTCCATATCTATTGAACCAAGCAAGATAGAATCGATTTTGTTTTTGCAGCTGATAGGCTTTTATGTGTATATTAATCCGCAAGCTGATCCAATGTTCTATCGTTAACGGTTTAATTTCTACGTCAAAGTGGATCGGGTTAACCGACTAAAAGGGATAAGTGTCCATATCTATTGAACCAAGCAAGATAGAATCGATTTTGTTTTTGCATATGATAGGCTTTTATGTATATATTAATCCGCAAGCTGATCCAAGGTTCCATCGTTAACGGTTTAATTTCTACGTCAAAGTGGATGGAGTTAACCGACTAAAATGGATAAGTGTCCATATTAATTGTGGGTGGGGTTAACCGACTAAAAGGGATAAGTGTCCATATCTATTGAACAAAGCAAGATAGAATCGATTTTGTTTTTGAATTTGATAGGTTTTTATGTGTATATTAATCCACAAGCTGATCCAAAGCTCTATCTTTAATGGTTCAATTTCTACGTCATAGTGGGTGGGGTTAACCGACTAAAAGGGATAAGTGTCCATATCTATTGAACCAAGCAAGATAGAATCGATTTTGTTTTTGCAGATGATAGGTTTTTATGTGTGTATTAATCCACAAGCTGATACAAGGTTCTATCGCTAACGGTTCAATTTTTGCGTCATACTGGGTGGGGTTAACCGACTAAAAGTTATAAGTGTCCATATCTATTGAACCAAGCAAGATAGAATCGATTTTTTTTTTTGCAGATTATAGGTTTTTATGTGTGTATTAATCCACAAGGTGATACAAGGTTCTATCGCTAACGGTTCAATTTCTACGTCATAGTGGGTGGGGTTAACCGACTAAAAGGGATAAGTGTCCATATCTATTGAACCAATCAAGATAGAATTTTGTTTTTGCAGATGGTAGGTTTTTATGTGTATATTAATCCACAAGCTGATACAAGGTTATATCGTTAACGGTTCAATTTCTACGTCAAAATAGGTGGGGTTAACCGACTAAAAGGGATAAGTGTCCATATCTATTGAACCAAGCAAGATATAATCGATTTTGTTTTTGCAGATGATAGGTTTTTATGTGTGTATTAATCCACAAGCTGATACAAGGTCCTATCGTTAACGGTTTAATTTCTACGTCAAAGTGGATGGGGTTAACCGACTAAAAGGGATAAGTGTCCATATCTATTGAACCAAGCAAGATAGAATCGATTTTGTTTTTGCACATGATAGGTTTTTATGTGTATATTAATTCGCAAGCTGATCCAAGGTTCTATCGTTAACGGTTCAATTTCTACGTCATACTGGGTGGGGTTAACCGAGTAAAAGGGATAAGTGTCCATATCTATTGAACGAAGCGAGATAGAATCGATTTTGTTTTTGCAGATGATAGGTTTTTATGTGTATATTAATCCGCAAGCTGATCCAAGGTTCTATCGTTAACGGTTTAATTTCTACGTCAAAGTGGATGGGGTTAACCGACTAAAAGGGATAAGTGTCCATATCTATTGAACCAAGCAAGATAGAATCGATTTTGTTTTTGCACATGATAGGTTTTTATGTGTATATTAATCCACAAGCTGATACAAGGTTCTATCGTTAACGGTTCAATTTCTACGTCATACTGGGTGGGGTTAACCGACTAAAAGGGATAAGTGTCCATATCTATTGAACGAAGCGAGATAGAATCGATTTTGTTTTTGCAGATGATAGGTTTTTATGTGTATATTAATCCGCAAGCTAATCCAAGGTTCTATCGTTAACGGTTTAATTTCTACGTCAAAGTGGATGGAGTTAACCGACTAAAATGGATAAGTGTCCATATTAATGGTGGGTGGGGTTAACCGACTAAAAGGGATAAGTGTCCATATCTATTGAACCAAGCAAGATAGAATCGATTTTGTTTTTGAATTTGATAGGTTTTTATGTGTATATTAATCCACAAGCTGATCCAAAGCTCTATCTTTAATGGTTCAATTTCTACGTCATAGTGGGTGGGGTTAACCGACTAAAAGGGATAAGTGTCCATATCTATTGAACCAAGCAAGATAGAATCGATTTTGTTTTTGCAGATGATAGGTTTTTATGTGTGTATTAATCCACAAGCTGATACAAGGTTCTATCGCTAACGGTTCAATTTCTACGTCATACTGGGTGGGGTTAACCGACTAAAAGGGATAAGTGTCCATATCTATTGAACCAATCAAGATAGAATTTTGTTTTTGCAGATGGTAGGTTTTTATGTGTATATTAATCCACAAGCTGATACAAGGTTATATCGTTAACGGTTCAATTTCTACGTCAAAATGGGTGGGGTTAACCGACTAAAAGGGATAAGTGTCCATATCTATTGAACCAAACAAGATAGATTCGATTTTGTTTTTGAAGATGGTAGGTTTTTATCTGTATATTAATCCACAAGCTGACCCAAGGTTATACCGTTAGCGGTTCAATTTCTACGTCAAAATGGGTGGGGTTAACCGACTAAAAGGGATAAGTGTGCATATCTATTGAACCAAGCAAGATAGAATCGATTTTGTTTTTGCAGATGATAGGTTTTTATGTGTATATTAATCCACAAGCTGATCCAAGGTTATATCGTTAACGGTTCAATTTCTACGTCAAAATGGGTGGGGTTAACCGACTAAAAGGGACAAGTGTCCATATCTATTGAAGGAAGCAAGATAGTATCGATTTTGTTTTTGTATATGATAGGTTTTTATGTGCATATTAATCCACAAGCTGATACAAGGTTCTATCGTGAACGGTTCAATTTCTACGTCAAAGTGGATGGGGTTAACCGACTAAAAGGGATAAGTGTCCATGTCTATTGAACCAAGCAAGATAGAGTCGATTTTGTTTTTGCATTTGATAGGTTTTTATGTGTGTATTAATCCACAAGCTGATCCAAGGTTCTATCGTTAACGGTTCAATTTCTACGTCAAAGTGGGTGGGGTTAACCGACTAAAAGGGATACGTGTCCATATCTATTGAACCAAGCAAGATAGAATCGATTTTGTTTTTGCAGATGATAGGTTTTTATGTGTATATTAATCCGCAAGCTGATCCAAGGTTCTATCGTTAACGGTTTAATTTCTACGTCAAAGTGGATGGGGTTAACCGACTAAAAGGGATAAGTGTCCATATCTATTGTGGGTGGGGTTAACCGACTAAAAGGGATAAGTGTCCATATCTATTGAACCAAGCAAGATAGAATCGATTTTGTTTTTGAATTTGATAGGTTTTTATGTGTATATTAATCCACAAGCTGATGCGAAGCTCTATCTTTAATGGTTCAATTTCTACGTCATAGTGGGTGGGGTTAACCGAATAAAAGGGATAAGTGTCCATATCTATTGAACCAAGCAAGATAGAATCGATTTTGTTTTTGCAGATGATAGGTTTTTATGTGTGTATTAATCCGCAAGCTGATCCAAGGTTCTATCGTTAACGGTTTAATTTCTACGTCAAAGTGGATGGGGTTAACCGACTAAAAGGGATAAGTGTCCATATCTATTGTGGGTGGGGTTAACCGACTAAAAGGGATAAGTGTCCATATCTATTGAACCAAGCAAGATAGAATCGATTTTGTTTTTGAATTTGATAGGTTTTTATGTGTATATTAATCCACAAGCTGATCCAAAGCTCTATCTTTAGTGGTTCAATTTCTACGTCATAGTGGGTGGGGTTAACCGACTAAAAGGGATAAGTGTCCATATCTATTGAACCAGGCAAGATAGAATCGATTTTGTTTTTGCAGATGATAGGTTTTTATGTGTGTATTAATCCACAAGCTGATACAAGGTTCTATCACTAACGGTTCAATTTCTACGTCATACTGGGTGGGGTTAACCGACTAAAAGGGATAAGTGTCCATATCTATTGAACCAAGCAAGATAGAATCGATTTTGTTTTTGCAGATGGTAGGTTTTTATGTGTGTATTAATTCGCAAGCTGATACAAGGTTCTATCGTTAACGGTTCAATTTCTACGTCAAAGTGGATGGGGTTAACCGACTAAAAGAAATAAGTGTCCATATCTATTGAACCAAGCAAGATAGAATTTTGTTTTTGCAGATGGTAGGTTTTTATGTGTATACTAATCCACAAGCTCATACAAGGTTCTATCGTTAACGGTTCAATTTCTACGTCAAAGTGGATGGGGTTAACCGACTAAAAGGGATAAGTGTCCATATCTATTGAACCAAATAAGATAGATTCGATTTTGTTTTTGCAGATGATAGGTTTTTATGTGTGTATTAATCCACAAGCTGATACAAGGTTCTATCGTTAACGGTTCAATTTCTACGTCAAAGTGAGTGGGGTTAACTGACTAAAAGGGATAAGTGTCCATATCTATTGAACAAAGCAAGATAGAATCGATTTTATTTTGGCAGATGGTAGGTTTTTATGTGTATATTAATCCACAAGCTGATACAAGGTTCTACCGTTAACGGTTCAATTTGTACGTCAAAGTGGATGGGGTTAACCGACTAAAAGGGATAAGTGTCCATATCTATTGAACCAAACAATATAGATTCGATTTTGTTTTTGAAGATGGTAGGTTTTTATGTGTATATTAATACACAAGCTGATCCAAGGTTATATCGTTAACGGTTCAATTTCTACGTCAAAGTGGATGGGGTTAACCGACTAAAAGGGATAAGTGTCCATATCTATTGAACCAAACAAGATAGATTCGATTTTGTTTTTGAAGATGGTAGGTTTTTATGTGTATATTAATCCACAAGCTGACCCAAGGTTATACCGTTAGCGGTTCAATTTCTACGTCAAAATGGGTGGGGTTAACCGACTAAAAGGGATGAGTGTGCATATCTATTGAACCAAGCAAGATAGAATCGATTTTGTTTTTGCAGATGATAGGTTTTTATGTGTATATTAATCCTCAAGCTGATCCAAGGTTCTATCGTTAACGGTTTAATTTCTACGTCAAAGTGGATGGGGTTGACCGACTAAAAGGGATAAGTGTCCATATCTATTGAACCAAGCAAGATAGAATCGATTTTGTTTTAGCACATGATAGGTTTTTATGTTTATATTAATCCACAAGCTGATACAAGGTTCTATCGTTAACGGTTCAATTTCTACGTCATACTGGGTGGGGTTAACCGACTAAAAGGGATAAGTGTCCATATCTATTGAACCAAGCAAGACAGAATCGATTTTGTTTTTGCAGATGGTAGGTTTTTATGTGTATATTAATCCACAAGCTGATACAAGGCTCTATCGTTATCGGTTCAATTTCTACGTCAAAGTGGATGGGGTTAACCGACTAAAAGGGATAAGTGTCCATATCTTTTGAACCAAGCAAGATAGAATCGATTTTGTTTTTGCAGATGATAGTTTTTTATGTGTATATTAATTCGCAAGCTGATCCAAGGTTCTATCGTTAACGGTTCAATTTCTACGTCATACTGGGTGGGGTTAACCGACTAAAAGGGATAAGTGTCCATATCTATTGAACGAAGCGAGATAGAATCGATTTTGTTTTTGCAGATGATAAGTTTTTATGTGTATATTTATCCGCAAGCTGATCCAAGGTTCTATCGTTAACGGTTTAATTTCTACGTCAAAGTGGATGGGGTTAACCGACTAAAAGGGATAAGTGTCCACATCTATTGAACCAAGCAAGATAGAATCGATTTTGTTTTTGCACATGATAGGTTTTTATGTGTATATTAATCCACAAGCTGATACAAGGTTCTATCGTTAACGGTTCAATTTCTACGTCATACTGGGTGGGGTTAACCGACTAAAAGGGATAAGTGTCCATATCTATTGAACGCAGCGAGATAGAATCGATTTTGTTTTTGCAGATGATAGGTTTTTATGTGTATATTAATCCGCAAGCTGATCCAAGGTTCTATCGTTAACGGTTTAATTTCTACGTCAAAGTGGATGGGGTTAACCGATTAAAAGGGATAAGTGTCCATATCTATTGAACCAAACAAGATAGATTCGATTTTGTTTTTGAAGATGGTAGGTTTTTATGTGTATATTAATCCACAAGCTGACCCAAGGTTATACCGTTAACGGTTAAATTTCAACGTCAAAGTGGATGGGGTTAACCGACTAAAAGGGATAAGTGTCCATATCTATTGAACCAAACAAGATAGATTCGATTTTGTTTTTGCAGATGATAGGTTTTTATGTGCGTATTAATCCACAAGCTGATCCAAGGTTATATCGTTAACGGTTCAATTTCTACGTCAAAGTGGATGGGGTTAACCGACTAAAAGGGATAAGTGTCCATATCTATTGAACCAAACAAGATAGATTCGATTTTGTTTTTGAAGATGGTAGGTTTTTATGTGTATATTAATCCACAAGCTGATGCAAGGTTCTATCGTTAACGGTTCAATTTCTACGTCAAAGTGGGTGGGGTTAACCGACTAAACGGAATAAGTGTCCATATCTATTGAACCAAGCAAGATAGAATCGATTTTGTTTTTGCAGATGATAGGTTTTTATGTGTGTATTAATCCGCAAGCTGATCCAAGGTTATATCGTTAACGGTTCAATTTCTACGTCAAAATGGGTGGGGTTAACCGACTAAAAGGGATAAGTGTCCATATCTATTGAACCAAGCAAGATAGAATCGATTTTGTTTTTGCAGATGATAGGTTTTTATGTGTGTATTAATCCACAAGCTGATACAAGGTTATATCGTTAACGGTTCAATTTCTACGTCAAAATGGGTGGGGTTAACCGACTAAAAGGGATAAGTGTCCATATCTATTGAACCAAGCAAGATAGAATCGATTTTGTTTTTGCAGATGATAGGTTTTTATGTGTGTATTAATCCACAAGCTGATACAAGGTTCTATCGCTAACGGTTCAATTTCTACGTCATAGTGGGTGGGGTTAACCGACTAAAAGGGTTAAGTGTCCATATCTATTGAACCAAGCAAGATAGAATCGATTTTGTTTTTGCAGCTGATAGGCTTTTATGTGTATATTAATCCGCAAGCTGATCCAATGTTCTATCGTTAACGGTTTAATTTCTACGTCAAAGTGGATCGGGTTAACCGACTAAAAGGGATAAGTGTCCATATCTATTGAACCAAGCAAGATAGAATCGATTTTGTTTTTGCAGATGATAGGCTTTTATGTATATATTAATCCGCAAGCTGATCCAAGGTTCTATCGTTAACGGTTTAATTTCTACGTCAAAGTGGATGGAGTTAACCGACTAAAATGGATAAGTGTCCATATTAATTGTGGGTGGGGTTAACCGACTAAAAGGGATAAGTGTCCATATCTATTGAACCAAGCAAGATAGAATCGATTTTGTTTTTGAATTTGATAGGTTTTTATGTGTATATTAATCCACAAGCTGATCCAAAGCTCTATCTTTAATGGTTCAATTTCTACGTCATAGTGGGTGGGGTTAACCGACGAAAAGGGATAAGTGTCCATATCTATTGAACCAAGCAAGATAGAATCGATTTTGTTTTTGCAGATGATAGGTTTTTATGTGTGTATTAATCCACAAGCTGATACAAAGTTCTATCGCTAACGGTTCAATTTTTGCGTCATACTGGGTGGGGTTAACCGACTAAAAGTTATAAGTGTCCATATCTATTGAACCAAGCAAGATAGAATCGATTTTTTTTTTGCAGATTATAGGTTTTTATGTGTGTATTAATCCACAAGCTGATACAAGGTTCTATCGCTAACGGTTCAATTTCTACGTCATAGTGGGTGGGGTTAACCGACTAAAAGGGATAAGTGTCCATATCTATTGAACCAATCAAGATAGAATTTTGTTTTTGCAGATGTTAGGTTTTTATGTGTATATTAATCCACAAGCTGATACAAGGTTATATCGTTAACGGTTCAATTTCTACGTCAAAATGGGTGGGGTTAACCGACTAAAAGGGATAAGTGTCCATATCTATTGAACCAAGCAAGATAGAATCGATTTTGTTTTTGCAGATGATAGGTTTTTATGTGTGTATTAATCCACAAGCTGATACAAGGTTCTATCGTTAACGGTTTAATTTCTACGTCAAAGTGGATGGGGTTAACCGACTAAAAGGGATAAGTGTCCATATCTATTGAACCAAGCAAGATAGAATCGATTTTGTTTTTGCACATGATAGGTTTTTATGTGTATATTCATCCACAAGCTGATACAAGGTTCTATCGTTAACGGCTCAATTTCTACGTCAAAGTGGATGGGGTTAACCGACTAAAAGGGATAAGTGTTCATATCTATTGAACCAAACAAGATAGATTCGATTTTGTTTTTGAAGATGGTAGGTTTTTATGTGTATATTAATCCACAAGCTAATCCAAGGTTATATCGTTAACGGTTCAATTTCTACGTCAAAGTGGATGGGGTTAACCGACTAAAAGGGATAAGTGTCCATATCTATTGAACCAAGCAAGATAGAATCGATTTTGTTTTTGCAGATGGTAGGGTTTTATGTGTATATTAATCCACAAGCTGACACAAGGTTCTATCGTTAACGGTTCAATTTCTACGTCAAAGTGGATGGGGTTAACCGACTAAAAGGGATAAGTGTCCATATCTATTGAACCAAACAAGATAGATTCGATTTTGTTTTTGCAGATGATAGGTTTTTATGTGTGTATTAATCCACAAGCTGATACAAGGTTCTATCGTTAACGGTTCAATTTCTACGTCAAAGTGAGTGGGGTTAACTGACTAAAAGGGATAAGTGTCCATATCTATTGAACAAAGCAAGATAGAATCGATTTTATTTTGGCAGATGGTAGGTTTTTATGTGTATATTAATCCACAAGCTGATACAAGGTTCTATCGTTAACGGTTCAATTTGTACGTCAAAGTGGATGGGGTTAACCGACTAAAAGGGATAAGTGTCCATATCTATTGAACCAAACAATATAGATTCGATTTTGTTTTTGAAGATGGTAGGTTTTTATGTGTATATTAATACACAAGCTGATCCAAGGTTATATCGTTAACGGTTCAATTTCTACGTCAAAGTGGATGGGGTTAACCGACTAAAAGGGATAAGTGTCCATATCTATTGAACCAAACAAGATAGATTCGATTTTGTTTTTGAAGATGGTAGGTTTTTATGTGTATATTAATCCACAAGCTGACCCAAGGTTATACCGTTAGCGGTTCAATTACTACGTCAAAATGGGTTGGGTTAACCGACTAAAAGGGATAAGTGTGCATATCTATTGAACCAAGCAAGATAGAATCGATTTTGTTTTTGCAGATGATAGGTTTTTATGTGTATATTAATCCGCAAGCTGATCCAAGGTTCTATCGTTAACGGTTTAATTTCTACGTCAAAGTGGATGGGGTTGACCGACTAAAAGGGATAAGTGTCCATATCTATTGAACCAAGCAAGATAGAATCGATTTTGTTTTAGCACATGATAGGTTTTTATGTTTATATTAATCCACAAGCTGATACAAGGTTCTATCGTTAACGGTTCAATTTCTACGTCATACTGGGTAGGGTTAACCGACTAAAAGGGATAAGTTTCCATATCTATTGAACCAAGCAAGACAGAATCGATTTTGTTTTTGCAGATGGTAGGTTTTTATGTGTATATTAATCCACAAGCTGATACAAGGTTCTATCGCTAACGGTTCAATTTCTACGTCATAGTGGGTGGGGTTAACCGACTAAAAGGGATAAGTGTCCATATCTATTGAACCAATCAAGATAGAATTTTGTTTTTGCAGATGGTAGGTTTTTATGTGTATATTAATCCACAAGCTGATACAAGGTTATATCGTTAACGGTTCAATTTCTACGTCAAAATGGGTGGGGTTAACCGACTAAAAGGGATAAGTGTCCATATCTATTGAACCAAGCAAGATATAATCGATTTTGTTTTTGCAGATGATAGGTTTTTATGTGTGTATTAATCCACAAGCTGACACAAGGTTCTATCGTTAACGGTTTAATTTCTACGTCAAAGTGGATGGGGTTAACCGACTAAAAGGGATAAGTGTCCATATCTATTGAACCAAGCAAGATAGAATCGATTTTGTTTTTGCACATGATAGGTTTTTATGTGTATATTAATTCGCAAGCTGATCCAAGGTTCTATCGTTAACGGTTCAATTTCTACGTCATACTGGGTGGGGTTAACCGAGTAAAAGGGATAAGTGTCCATATCTATTGAACGAAGCGAGATAGAATGGATTTTGTTTTTGCAGATGATAGGTTTTTATGTGTATATTAATCCGCAAGCTGATCCAAGGTTCTATCGTTAACGGTTTAATTTCTACGTCAACGTGGATGGGGTTAACCGACTAAAAGGGATAAGTGTCCATATCTATTGAACCAAGCAAGATAGAATCGATTTTGTTTTTGCACATGATAGGTTTTTATGTGTATATTAATCCACAAGCTGATACAAGGTTCTATCGTTAACGGTTCAATTTCTACGTCATACTGGGTGGGGTTAACCGACTAAAACGGATAAGTGTCCATATCTATTGAACGAAGCGAGATAGAATCGATTTTGTTTTTGCAGATGATAGGTTTTTATGTGTATATTAATCCGCAAGCTGATCCAAGGTTCTATCGTTAACGGTTTAATTTCTACGTCAAAGTGGATGGAGTTAACCGACTAAAATGGATAAGTGTCCATATTAATTGTGGGTGGGGTTAACCGACTAAAAGGGATAAGTGTCCATATCTATTGAACCAAGCAAGATAGAATCGATTTTGTTTTTGAATTTGATAGGTTTTTATGTGTATATTAATCCACAAGCTGATCCAAAGCTCTATATTTAATGGTTCAATTTCTACGTCATAGTGGGTGGGGTTAACCGACTAAAAGGGATAAGTGTCCATATCTATTGAACCAAGCAAGATAGAATCGATTTTGTTTTTGAATTTGATAGGTTTTTATGTGTATATTAATCCGCAAGCTGATCCAAGGTTCTATCGTTAACGGTTTAATTTCTACGTCAAAGTGGATGGGGTTAACCGATTAAAAGGGATAAGTGTCCATATCTATTGAACCAAACAAGATAGATTCGATTTTGTTTTTGAAGATGGTAGGTTTTTATGTGTATATTAATCCACAAGCTGACCCAAGGTTATACCGTTAACGGTTAAATTTCAACGTCAAAGTGGATGGGGTTAACCGACTAAAAGGGATAAGTGTCCATATCTATTGAACCAAACAAGATAGATTCGATTTTGTTTTTGCAGATGATAGGTTTTTATGTGCGTATTAATCCACAAGCTGATCCAAGGTTATATCGTTAACGGTTCAATTTCTACGTCAAAGTGGATGGGGTTAACCGACTAAAAGGGATAAGTGTCCATATCTATTGAACCAAACAAGATAGATTCGATTTTGTTTTTGAAGATGGTAGGTTTTTATGTGTATATTAATCCACAAGCTGATGCAAGGTTCTATCGTTAACGGTTCAATTTCTACGTCAAAGTGGGTGGGGTTAACCGACTAAACGGAATAAGTGTCCATATCTATTGAACCAAGCAAGATAGAATCGATTTTGTTTTTGCAGATGATAGGTTTTTATGTGTGTATTAATCCGCAAGCTGATCCAAGGTTATATCGTTAACGGTTCAATTTCTACGTCAAAATGGGTGGGGTTAACCGACTAAAAGGGATAAGTGTCCATATCTATTGAACCAAGCAAGATAGAATCGATTTTGTTTTTGCAGATGATAGGTTTTTATGTGTGTATTAATCCACAAGCTGATACAAGGTTATATCGTTAACGGTTCAATTTCTACGTCAAAATGGGTGGGGTTAACCGACTAAAAGGGATAAGTGTCCATATCTATTGAACCAAGCAAGATAGAATCGATTTTGTTTTTGCAGATGATAGGTTTTTATGTGTGTATTAATCCACAAGCTGATACAAGGTTCTATCGCTAACGGTTCAATTTCTACGTCATAGTGGGTGGGGTTAACCGACTAAAAGGGTTAAGTGTCCATATCTATTGAACCAAGCAAGATAGAATCGATTTTGTTTTTGCAGCTGATAGGCTTTTATGTGTATATTAATCCGCAAGCTGATCCAATGTTCTATCGTTAACGGTTTAATTTCTACGTCAAAGTGGATCGGGTTAACCGACTAAAAGGGATAAGTGTCCATATCTATTGAACCAAGCAAGATAGAATCGATTTTGTTTTTGCAGATGATAGGCTTTTATGTATATATTAATCCGCAAGCTGATCCAAGGTTCTATCGTTAACGGTTTAATTTCTACGTCAAAGTGGATGGAGTTAACCGACTAAAATGGATAAGTGTCCATATTAATTGTGGGTGGGGTTAACCGACTAAAAGGGATAAGTGTCCATATCTATTGAACCAAGCAAGATAGAATCGATTTTGTTTTTGAATTTGATAGGTTTTTATGTGTATATTAATCCACAAGCTGATCCAAAGCTCTATCTTTAATGGTTCAATTTCTACGTCATAGTGGGTGGGGTTAACCGACGAAAAGGGATAAGTGTCCATATCTATTGAACCAAGCAAGATAGAATCGATTTTGTTTTTGCAGATGATAGGTTTTTATGTGTGTATTAATCCACAAGCTGATACAAAGTTCTATCGCTAACGGTTCAATTTTTGCGTCATACTGGGTGGGGTTAACCGACTAAAAGTTATAAGTGTCCATATCTATTGAACCAAGCAAGATAGAATCGATTTTTTTTTTGCAGATTATAGGTTTTTATGTGTGTATTAATCCACAAGCTGATACAAGGTTCTATCGCTAACGGTTCAATTTCTACGTCATAGTGGGTGGGGTTAACCGACTAAAAGGGATAAGTGTCCATATCTATTGAACCAATCAAGATAGAATTTTGTTTTTGCAGATGTTAGGTTTTTATGTGTATATTAATCCACAAGCTGATACAAGGTTATATCGTTAACGGTTCAATTTCTACGTCAAAATGGGTGGGGTTAACCGACTAAAAGGGATAAGTGTCCATATCTATTGAACCAAGCAAGATAGAATCGATTTTGTTTTTGCAGATGATAGGTTTTTATGTGTGTATTAATCCACAAGCTGATACAAGGTTCTATCGTTAACGGTTTAATTTCTACGTCAAAGTGGATGGGGTTAACCGACTAAAAGGGATAAGTGTCCATATCTATTGAACCAAGCAAGATAGAATCGATTTTGTTTTTGCACATGATAGGTTTTTATGTGTATATTCATCCACAAGCTGATACAAGGTTCTATCGTTAACGGCTCAATTTCTACGTCAAAGTGGATGGGGTTAACCGACTAAAAGGGATAAGTGTTCATATCTATTGAACCAAACAAGATAGATTCGATTTTGTTTTTGAAGATGGTAGGTTTTTATGTGTATATTAATCCACAAGCTAATCCAAGGTTATATCGTTAACGGTTCAATTTCTACGTCAAAGTGGATGGGGTTAACCGACTAAAAGGGATAAGTGTCCATATCTATTGAACCAAGCAAGATAGAATCGATTTTGTTTTTGCAGATGGTAGGGTTTTATGTGTATATTAATCCACAAGCTGACACAAGGTTCTATCGTTAACGGTTCAATTTCTACGTCAAAGTGGATGGGGTTAACCGACTAAAAGGGATAAGTGTCCATATCTATTGAACCAAACAAGATAGATTCGATTTTGTTTTTGCAGATGATAGGTTTTTATGTGTGTATTAATCCACAAGCTGATACAAGGTTCTATCGTTAACGGTTCAATTTCTACGTCAAAGTGAGTGGGGTTAACTGACTAAAAGGGATAAGTGTCCATATCTATTGAACAAAGCAAGATAGAATCGATTTTATTTTGGCAGATGGTAGGTTTTTATGTGTATATTAATCCACAAGCTGATACAAGGTTCTATCGTTAACGGTTCAATTTGTACGTCAAAGTGGATGGGGTTAACCGACTAAAAGGGATAAGTGTCCATATCTATTGAACCAAACAATATAGATTCGATTTTGTTTTTGAAGATGGTAGGTTTTTATGTGTATATTAATACACAAGCTGATCCAAGGTTATATCGTTAACGGTTCAATTTCTACGTCAAAGTGGATGGGGTTAACCGACTAAAAGGGATAAGTGTCCATATCTATTGAACCAAACAAGATAGATTCGATTTTGTTTTTGAAGATGGTAGGTTTTTATGTGTATATTAATCCACAAGCTGACCCAAGGTTATACCGTTAGCGGTTCAATTACTACGTCAAAATGGGTTGGGTTAACCGACTAAAAGGGATAAGTGTGCATATCTATTGAACCAAGCAAGATAGAATCGATTTTGTTTTTGCAGATGATAGGTTTTTATGTGTATATTAATCCGCAAGCTGATCCAAGGTTCTATCGTTAACGGTTTAATTTCTACGTCAAAGTGGATGGGGTTGACCGACTAAAAGGGATAAGTGTCCATATCTATTGAACCAAGCAAGATAGAATCGATTTTGTTTTAGCACATGATAGGTTTTTATGTTTATATTAATCCACAAGCTGATACAAGGTTCTATCGTTAACGGTTCAATTTCTACGTCATACTGGGTAGGGTTAACCGACTAAAAGGGATAAGTTTCCATATCTATTGAACCAAGCAAGACAGAATCGATTTTGTTTTTGCAGATGGTAGGTTTTTATGTGTATATTAATCCACAAGCTGATACAAGGTTCTATCGCTAACGGTTCAATTTCTACGTCATAGTGGGTGGGGTTAACCGACTAAAAGGGATAAGTGTCCATATCTATTGAACCAATCAAGATAGAATTTTGTTTTTGCAGATGGTAGGTTTTTATGTGTATATTAATCCACAAGCTGATACAAGGTTATATCGTTAACGGTTCAATTTCTTCGTCAAAATGGGTGGGGTTAACCGACTAAAAGGGATAAGTGTCCATATCTATTGAACCAAGCAAGATATAATCGATTTTGTTTTTGCAGATGATAGGTTTTTATGTGTGTATTAATCCACAAGCTGACACAAGGTTCTATCGTTAACGGTTTAATTTCTACGTCAAAGTGGATGGGGTTAACCGACTAAAAGGGATAAGTGTCCATATCTATTGAACCAAGCAAGATAGAATCGATTTTGTTTTTGCACATGATAGGTTTTTATGTGTATATTAATTCGCAAGCTGATCCAAGGTTCTATCGTTAACGGTTCAATTTCTACGTCATACTGGGTGGGGTTAACCGAGTAAAAGGGATAAGTGTCCATATCTATTGAACGAAGCGAGATAGAATGGATTTTGTTTTTGCAGATGATAGGTTTTTATGTGTATATTAATCCGCAAGCTGATCCAAGGTTCTATCGTTAACGGTTTAATTTCTACGTCAACGTGGATGGGGTTAACCGACTAAAAGGGATAAGTGTCCATATCTATTGAACCAAGCAAGATAGAATCGATTTTGTTTTTGCACATGATAGGTTTTTATGTGTATATTAATCCACAAGCTGATACAAGGTTCTATCGTTAACGGTTCAATTTCTACGTCATACTGGGTGGGGTTAACCGACTAAAACGGATAAGTGTCCATATCTATTGAACGAAGCGAGATAGAATCGATTTTGTTTTTGCAGATGATAGGTTTTTATGTGTATATTAATCCGCAAGCTGATCCAAGGTTCTATCGTTAACGGTTTAATTTCTACGTCAAAGTGGATGGAGTTAACCGACTAAAATGGATAAGTGTCCATATTAATTGTGGGTGGGGTTAACCGACTAAAAGGGATAAGTGTCCATATCTATTGAACCAAGCAAGATAGAATCGATTTTGTTTTTGAATTTGATAGGTTTTTATGTGTATATTAATCCACAAGCTGATCCAAAGCTCTATATTTAATGGTTCAATTTCTACGTCATAGTGGGTGGGGTTAACCGACTAAAAGGGATAAGTGTCCATATCTATTGAACCAAGCAAGATAGAATCGATTTTGTTTTTGCAGATGATAGGTTTTTATGTGTGTATTAATCCACAAGCTGATACAAGGTTCTATCGCTAACGGTTCAATTTCTACGTCATAGTGGGTGGGGTTAACCGACTAAAAGGGATAAGTGTCCATATCTATTGAACCAATCAAGATAGAATTTTGTTTTTGCAGATGGTAGGTTTTTATGTGTATATTAATCCACAAGCTGATACAAGGTTATATCGTTAACGGTTCAATTTCTACGTCAAAATGGGTGGGGTTAACCGACTAAAAGGGATAAGTGTCCATATCTATTGAACCAAACAAGATAGATTCGATTTTGTTTTTGAAGATGGTAGGTTTTTATCTGTATATTAATCCACAAGCTGACCCAAGGTTATACCGTTAGCGGTTCAATTTCTACGTCAAAATGGGTGGGGTTAACCGACTAAAAGGGATAAGTGTGCATATCTATTGAACCAAGCAAGATAGAATCGATTTTGTTTTTGCAGATGATAGGTTTTTATGTGTATATTAATCCACAAGCTGATCCAAGGTTATATCGTTAACGGTTCAATTTCTACGTCAAAATGGGTGGGGTTAACCGACTAAAAGGGACAAGTGTCCATATCTATTGAAGGAAGCAAGATAGTATCGATTTTGTTTTTGTATATGATAGGTTTTTATGTGCATATTAATCCACAAGCTGATACAAGGTTCTATCGTGAACGGTTCAATTTCTACGTCAAAGTGGATGGGGTTAACCGACTAAAAGGGATAAGTGTCCATGTCTATTGAACCAAGCAAGATAGAGTCGATTTTGTTTTTGCATTTGATAGGTTTTTATGTGTATTAATCCACAAGCTGATCCAAGGTTCTATCGTTAACGGTTCAATTTCTACGTCAAAGTGGGTGGGGTTAACCGACTAAAAGGGATACGTGTCCATATCTATTGAACCAAGCAAGATAGAATCGATTTTGTTTTTGCAGATGATAGGTTTTTATGTGTATATTAATCCGCAAGCTGATCCAAGGTTCTATCGTTAACGGTTTAATTTCTACGTCAAAGTGGATGGGGTTAACCGACTAAAAGGGATAAGTGTCCATATCTATTGTGGGTGGGGTTAACCGACTAAAAGGGATAAGTGTCCATATCTATTGAACCAAGCAAGATAGAGTCGATTTTGTTTTTGAATTTGATAGGTTTTTATGTGTATATTAATCCACAAGCTGATGCAAAGCTCTATCTTTAATGGTTCAATTTCTACGTCATAGTGGGTGGGGTTAACCGAATAAAAGGGATAAGTGTCCATATCTATTGAACCAAGCAAGATAGAATCGATTTTGTTTTTGCAGATGATAGGTTTTTATGTGTGTATTAATCCGCAAGCTGATCCAAGGTTCTATCGTTAACGGTTTAATTTCTACGTCAAAGTGGATGGGGTTAACCGACTAAAAGGGATAAGTGTCCATATCTATTGTGGGTGGGGTTAACCGACTAAAAGGGATAAGTGTCCATATCTATTGAACCAAGCAAGATAGAATCGATTTTGTTTTTGAATTTGATAGGTTTTTATGTGTATATTAATACACAAGCTGATCCAAAGCTCTATCTTTAGTGGTTCAATTTCTACGTCATAGTGGGTGGGGTTAACCGACTAAAAGGGATAAGTGTCCATATCTATTGAACCAGGCAAGATAGAATCGATTTTGTTTTTGCAGATGATAGGTTTTTATGTGTGTATTAATCCACAAGCTGATACAAGGTTCTATCACTAACGGTTCAATTTCTACGTCATACTGGGTGGGGTTAACCGACTAAAAGGGATAAGTGTCCATATCTATTGAACCAAGCAAGATAGAATCGATTTTGTTTTTGCAGATGGTAGGTTTTTATGTGTGTATTAATTCGCAAGCTGATACAAGGTTCTATCGTTAACGGTTCAATTTCTACGTCAAAGTGGATGGGGTTAACCGACTAAAAGAAATAAGTGTCCATATCTATTGAACCAAGCAAGATAGAATTTTGTTTTTGCAGATGGTAGGTTTTTATGTGTATACTAATCCACAAGCTCATACAAGGTTCTATCGTTAACGGTTCAATTTCTACGTCAAAGTGGATGGGGTTAACCGACTAAAAGGGATAAGTGTCCATATCTATTGAACCAAACAAGATAGATTCGATTTTGTTTTTGCAGATGATAGGTTTTTATGTGTGTATTAATCCACAAGCTGATACAAGGTTCTATCGTTAACGGTTCAATTTCTACGTCAAAGTGAGTGGGGTTAACTGACTAAAAGGGATAAGTGTCCATATCTATTGAACAAAGCAAGATAGAATCGATTTTATTTTGGCAGATGGTAGGTTTTTATGTGTATATTAATCCACAAGCTGATACAAGGTTCTATCGTTAACGGTTCAATTTGTACGTCAAAGTGGATGGGGTTAACCGACTAAAAGGGATAAGTGTCCATATCTATTGAACCAAACAATATAGATTCGATTTTGTTTTTGAAGATGGTAGGTTTTTATGTGTATATTAATACACAAGCTGATCCAAGGTTATATCGTTAACGGTTCAATTTCTACGTCAAAGTGGATGGGGTTAACCGACTAAAAGGGATAAGTGTCCATATCTATTGAACCAAACAAGATAGATTCGATTTTGTTTTTGAAGATGGTAGGTTTTTATGTGTATGTTAATCCACAAGCTGACCCAAGGTTATACCGTTAGCGGTTCAATTTCTACGTCAAAATGGGTGGGGTTAACCGACTAAAAGGGATGAGTGTGCATATCTATTGAACCAAGCAAGATAGAATCGATTTTGTTTTTGCAGATGATAGGTTTTTATGTGTATATTAATCCTCAAGCTGATCCAAGGTTCTATCGTTAACGGTTCAATTTCTACGTCAAAGTGGATGGGGTTAACCGACTAAAAGGGATAAGTGTCCATATCTTTTGAACCAAGCAAGATAGAATCGATTTTGTTTTTGCATATGATAGTTTTTTATGTGTATATTAATTCGCAAGCTGATCCAAGGTTCTACCGTTAACGGTTCAATTTCTACGTCATACTGGGTGGGGTTAACCGACTAAAAGGGATAAGTGTCCATATCTATTGAACGAAGCGAGATAGAATCGATTTTGTTTTTGCAGATGATAAGTTTTTATGTGTATATTTATCCGCAAGCTGATCCAAGGTTCTATCGTTAACGGTTTAATTTCTACGTCAAAGTGGATGGGGTTAACCGACTAAAAGGGATAAGTGTCCACATCTATTGAACCAAGCAAGATAGAATCGATTTTGTTTTTGCACATGATAGGTTTTTATGTTTATATTAATCCACAAGCTGATACAAGGTTCTATCGTTAACGGTTCAATTTCTACGTCATACTGGGTGGGGTTAACCGACTAAAAGGGATAAGTGTCCATATCTATTGAACGAAGCGAGATAGAATCGATTTTGTTTTTGCAGATGATAGGTTTTTATGTGTATATTAATCCGCAAGCTGATCCAAGGTTCTATCGTTAACGGTTTAATTTCTACGTCAAAGTGGATGGGGTTAACCGACTAAAAGGGATAAGTGTCCATATCTATTGAACCAAACAAGATAGATTCGATTTTGTTTTTGCAGATGATAGGTTTTTATGTGTGTATTAATCCACAAGCTGATCCAAGGTTATATCGTTAACGGTTCAATTTCTACGTCAAAGTGGATGGGGTTAACCGACTAAAAGGGATAAGTGTCCATATCTATTGAACCAAACAAGATAGATTCGATTTTGTTTTTGAAGATGGTAGGTTTTTATGTGTATATTAATCCACAACCTGATGCAAGGTTCTATCGTTAACGGTTCAATTTCTACGTCAAAGTGGGTGGGGTTAACCGACTAAACGGAATAAGTGTCCATATCTATTGAACCAAGCAAGATAGAATCGATTTTGTTTTTGCAGATGATAGGTTTTTATGTGTGTATTAATCCGCAAGCTGATCCAAGGTTATATCGTTAACGGTTCAATTTCTACGTCAAAATGGGTGGGGTTAACCGACTAAAAGGGATAAGTGTCCATATCTATTGAACCAAGCAAGATAGAATCGATTTTGTTTTTGCAGATGATAGGTTTTTATGTGTGTATTAATCCACAAGCTGATACAAGGTTATATCGTTAACGGTTCAATTTCTACGTCAAAATGGGTGGGGTTAACCGACTAAAAGGGATAAGTGTCCATATCTATTGAACCAAGCAAGATAGAATCGATTTTGTTTTTGCAGATGATAGGTTTTTATGTGTGTATTAATCCACAAGCTGATACAAGGTTCTATCGCTAACGGTTCAGTTTCTACGTCATAGTGGGTGGGGTTAACCGACCAAAAGGGTTAAGTGTCCATATCTATTGAACCAAGCAAGATAGAATCGATTTTGTTTTTGCAGCTGATAGGCTTTTATGTGTATATTAATCCGCAAGCTGATCCAAGGTTCTATCGTTAACGGTTTAATTTCTACGTCAAAGTGGATCGGGTTAACCGACTAAAAGGGATAAGTGTCCATATCTATTGAACCAAGCAAGACAGAATCGATTTTGTTTTTGCAGATGATAGGCTTTTATGTATATATTAATCCGCAAGCTGATCCAAGGTTCTATCGTTAACGGTTTAATTTCTACGTCAAAGTGGATGGAGTTAACCGACTAAAATGGATAAGTGTCCACATTAATTGTGGGTGGGGTTAACCGACTAAAAGGGATAAGTGTCCATATCTATTGAACCAAGCAAGATAGAATCGATTTTGTTTTTGAATTTGATAGGTTTTTATGTGTATATTAATCCACAAGCTGATCCAAAGCTCTATCTTTAATGGTTCAATTTCTACGTCATAGTGGGTGGGGTTAACCGACGAAAAGGGATAAGTGTCCATATCTATTGAACCAAGCAAGATAGAATCGATTTTGTTTTTGCAGATGATAGGTTTTTATGTGTGTATTAATCCACAAGCTGATACAAAGTTCTATCGCTAACGGTTCAATTTTTGCGTCATACTGGGTGGGGTTAACCGACTAAAAGTTATAAGTGTCCATATCTATTGAACCAAGCAAGATAGAATCGATTTTTTTTTTTTGCAGATTATAGGTTTTTATGTGTGTATTAATCCACAAGCTGATACAAGGTTCTATCGCTAACGGTTCAATTTCTACGTCATAGTGGGTGGGGTTAACCGACTAAAAGGGATAAGTGTCCATATCTATTGAACCAATCAAGATAGAATTTTGTTTTTGCAGATGTTAGGTTTTTATGTGTATATTAATCCACAAGCTGATACAAGGTTATATCGTTAACGGTTCAATTTCTACGTCAAAATGGGTGGGGTTAACCGACTAAAAGGGATAAGTGTCCATATCTATTGAACCAAGCAAGATAGAATCGATTTTGTTTTTGCAGATGATAGGTTTTTATGTGTGTATTAATCCACAAGCTGATACAAGGTTCTATCGTTAACGGTTTAATTTCTACGTCAAAGTGGATGGGGTTAACCGACTAAAAGGGATAAGTGTCCATATCTATTGAACCAAGCAAGATAGAATCGATTTTGTTTTTGCACATGATAGGTTTTTATGTGTATATTCATCCACAAGCTGATACAAGGTTCTATCGTTAACGGCTCAATTTCTACGTCAAAGTGGATGGGGTTAACCGACTAAAAGGGATAAGTGTTCATATCTATTGAACCAAACAAGATAGATTCGATTTTGTTTTTGAAGATGGTAGGTTTTTATGTGTATATTAATCCACAAGCTAATCCAAGGTTATATCGTTAACGGTTCAATTTCTACGTCAAAGTGGATGGGGTTAACCGACTAAAAGGGATAAGTGTCCATATCTATTGAACCAAGCAAGATAGAATCGATTTTGTTTTTGCAGATGGTAGGTTTTTATGTGTATATTAATCCACAAGCTGACACAAGGTTCTATCGTTAACGGTTCAATTTCTACGTCAAAGTGGATGGGGTTAACCGACTAAAAGGGATAAGTGTCCATATCTATTGAACCAAACAAGATAGATTTGATTTTGTTTTTGCAGATGATAGGTTTTTATGTGTGTATTAATCCACAAGCTGATACAAGGTTCTATCGTTAACGGTTCAATTTCTACGTCAAAGTGAGTGGGGTTAACTGACTAAAAGGGATAAGTGTCCATATCTATTGAACAAAGCAAGATAGAATCGATTTTATTTTGGCAGATGGTAGGTTTTTATGTGTATATTAATCCACAAGCTGATACAAGGTTCTATCGTTAACGGTTCAATTTGTACGTCAAAGTGGATGGGGTTAACCGACTAAAAGGGATAAGTGTCCATATCTATTGAACCAAACAATATAGATTCGATTTTGTTTTTGAAGATGGTAGGTTTTTATGTGTATATTAATACACAAGCTGATCCAAGGTTATATCGTTAACGGTTCAATTTCTACGTCAAAGTGGATGGGGTTAACCGACTAAAAGGGATAAGTGTCCATATCTATTGAACCAAACAAGATAGATTCGATTTTGTTTTTGAAGATGGTAGGTTTTTATGTGTATATTAATCCACAAGCTGACCCAAGGTTATACCGTTAGCGGTTCAATTACTACGTCAAAATGGGTTGGGTTAACCGACTAAAAGGGATAAGTGTGCATATCTATTGAACCAAGCAAGATAGAATCGATTTTGTTTTTGCAGATGATAGGTTTTTATATGTATATTAATCCGCAAGCTGATCCAAGGTTCTATCGTTAACGGTTTAATTTTTTCGTCAAAGTGGATGGGGTTGACCGACTAAAAGGGATAAGTGTCCATATCTATTGAACCAAGCAAGATAGAATCGATTTTGTTTTTGCAGATGATAGTTTTTTATGTGTATATTAATTCGCAAGCTGATCCAAGGTTCTATCGTTAACGGTTCAATTTCTATGTCATACTGGGTGGGGTTAACCGAGTAAAAGGGATAAGTGTCCATATCTATTGAACGAAGCGAGATAGAATCGATTTTGTTTTTGCAGATGATAGTTTTTTATGTGTATATTAATTCGCAAGCTGATCCAAGGTTCTATCGTTAACGGTTCAATTTCTATGTCATACTGGGTGGGGTTAACCGACTAAAAGGGATAAGTGTCCATATCTATTGAACCAAGCAAGATAGAATCGATTTTGTTTTTGCACATGATAGGTTTTTATGTGTATATTCATCCACAAGCTGATACAAGGTTCTATCGTTAACGGCTCAATTTCTACGTCAAAGTGGATGGGGTTAACCGACTAAAAGGGATAAGTGTTCATATCTATTGAACCAAACAAGATAGATTCGATTTTGTTTTTGAAGATGGTAGGTTTTTATGTGTATATTAATCCACAAGCTAATCCAAGGTTATATCGTTAACGGTTCAATTTCTACGTCAAAGTGGATGGGGTTAACCGACTAAAAGGGATAAGTGTCCATATCTATTGAACCAAGCAAGATAGAATCGATTTTGTTTTTGCAGATGGTAGGTTTTTATGTGTATATTAATCCACAAGCTGATACAAAGCTCTATCGTTATCGGTTCAATTTCTACGTCAAAGTGGATGGGGTTAACCGACTAAAAGGGATAAGTGTCCATATCTTTTGAACCAAGCAAGATAGAATCGATTTTGTTTTTGCAGATGATAGTTTTTTATGTGTATATTAATTCGCAAGCTGATCCAAGGTTCTATCGTTAACGGTTCAATTTCTATGTCATACTGGGTGGGGTTAACCGAGTAAAAGGGATAAGTGTCCATATCTATTGAACGAAGCGAGATAGAATCGATTTTGTTTTTGCAGATGATAGTTTTTTATGTGTATATTAATTCGCAAGCTGATCCAAGGTTCTATCGTTAACGGTTCAATTTCTATGTCATACTGGGTGGGGTTAACCGAGTAAAAGGGATAAGTGTCCATATCTATTGAACGAAGCGAGATAGAATCGATTTTGTTTTTGCAGATGATAGGTTTTTATATGTATATTAATCCGCAAGCTGATCCAAGGTTCTATCGTTAACGGTTTAATTTCTACGTCAAAGTGGATGGGGTTAACCGACTAAAAGGGACAAGTGTCCATATCTATTGAACCAAACAAGATAGATTCGATTTTGTTTTTGAAGATGGTAGGTTTTTATGTGTATATTAATCCACAAGCTAATCCAAGGTTATATCGTTAACGGTTCAATTTCTACGTCAAAGTGGATGGGGTTAACCGACTAAAAGGGATAAGTGTCCATATCTATTGAACCAAGCAAGACAGAATCGATTTTGTTTTTGCAGATGGTAGGTTTTTATGTGTATATTAATCCACAAGCTGATACAAAGCTCTATCGTTATCGGTTCAATTTCTACGTCAAAGTGGATGGGGTTAACCGACTAAAAGGGATAAGTGTCCATATCTTTTGAACCAAGCAAGATAGAATCGATTTTGTTTTTGCAGATGATAGTTTTTTATGTGTATATTAATTCGCAAGCTGATCCAAGGTTCTATCGTTAACGGTTCAATTTCTATGTCATACTGGGTGGGGTTAACCGAGTAAAAGGGATAAGTGTCCATATCTATTGAACGAAGCGAGATAGAATCGATTTTGTTTTTGCAGATGATAGTTTTTTATGTGTATATTAATTCGCAAGCTGATCCAAGGTTCTATCGTTAACGGTTCAATTTCTATGTCATACTGGGTGGGGTTAACCGACTAAAAGGGATAAGTGTCCATATCTATTGAACCAAGCAAGATAGAATCGATTTTGTTTTTGCACATGATAGGTTTTTATGTGTATATTCATCCACAAGCTGATACAAGGTTCTATCGTTAACGGCTCAATTTCTACGTCAAAGTGGATGGGGTTAACCGACTAAAAGGGATAAGTGTTCATATCTATTGAACCAAACAAGATAGATTCGATTTTGTTTTTGAAGATGGTAGGTTTTTATGTGTATATTAATCCACAAGCTAATCCAAGGTTATATCGTTAACGGTTCAATTTCTACGTCAAAGTGGATGGGGTTAACCGACTAAAAGGGATAAGTGTCCATATCTATTGAACCAAGCAAGATAGAATCGATTTTGTTTTTGCAGATGGTAGGTTTTTATGTGTATATTAATCCACAAGCTGACACAAGGTTCTATCGTTAACGGTTCAATTTCTACGTCAAAGTGGATGGGGTTAACCGACTAAAAGGGATAAGTGTCCATATCTATTGAACCAAACAAGATAGATTTGATTTTGTTTTTGCAGATGATAGGTTTTTATGTGTGTATTAATCCACAAGCTGATACAAGGTTCTATCGTTAACGGTTCAATTTCTACGTCAAAGTGAGTGGGGTTAACTGACTAAAAGGGATAAGTGTCCATATCTATTGAACAAAGCAAGATAGAATCGATTTTATTTTGGCAGATGGTAGGTTTTTATGTGTATATTAATCCACAAGCTGATACAAGGTTCTATCGTTAACGGTTCAATTTGTACGTCAAAGTGGATGGGGTTAACCGACTAAAAGGGATAAGTGTCCATATCTATTGAACCAAACAATATAGATTCGATTTTGTTTTTGAAGATGGTAGGTTTTTATGTGTATATTAATACACAAGCTGATCCAAGGTTATATCGTTAACGGTTCAATTTCTACGTCAAAGTGGATGGGGTTAACCGACTAAAAGGGATAAGTGTCCATATCTATTGAACCAAACAAGATAGATTCGATTTTGTTTTTGAAGATGGTAGGTTTTTATGTGTATATTAATCCACAAGCTGACCCAAGGTTATACCGTTAGCGGTTCAATTACTACGTCAAAATGGGTTGGGTTAACCGACTAAAAGGGATAAGTGTGCATATCTATTGAACCAAGCAAGATAGAATCGATTTTGTTTTTGCAGATGATAGGTTTTTATGTGTATATTAATCCGCAAGCTGATCCAAGGTTCTATCGTTAACGGTTTAATTTTTTCGTCAAAGTGGATGGGGTTGACCGACTAAAAGGGATAAGTGTCCATATCTATTGAACCAAGCAAGATAGAATCGATTTTGTTTTAGCACATGATAGGTTTTTATGTTTATATTAATCCACAAGCTGATACAAGGTTCTATCGTTAACGGTTCAATTTCTACGTCATACTGGGTAGGGTTAACCGACTAAAAGGGATAAGTGTCCATATCTATTGAACCAAGCAAGACAGAATCGATTTTGTTTTTGCAGATGGTAGGTTTTTATGTGTATATTAATCCACAAGCTGATACAAAGCTCTATCGTTATCGGTTCAATTTCTACGTCAAAGTGGATGGGGTTAACCGACTAAAAGGGATAAGTGTCCATATCTTTTGAACCAAGCAAGATAGAATCGATTTTGTTTTTGCAGATGATAGTTTTTTATGTGTATATTAATTCGCAAGCTGATCCAAGGTTCTATCGTTAACGGTTTAATTTCTACGTCAAAGTGGATGGGGTTAACCGACTAAAAGGGACAAGTGTCCATATCTATTGAACCAAGCAAGATAGAATCGATTTTGTTTTTGCACATGATAGGTTCTTATGTGTATATTAATCCACAAGCTGATACAAGGTTCTATCGTTAACGGTTCAATTTCTACGTCATACTAGGTGGGGTTAACCGACTAAAAGGGATAAGTGTCCATATCTATTGAACGAAGCGAGATAGAATCGATTTTGTTTTTGCAGATGATAGGTTTTTATGTGTATATTAATCCGCAAGCTGATCCAAGGTTCTATCGTTAACGGTTTAATTTCTACGTCAAAATGGGTGGGGTTAACCGACTAAAAGGGATAAGTGTCCATATCTATTGAACCAAGCAAGATAGAATCGATTTTGTTTTTGCAGATGATAGGTTTTTATGTGTATATTAATCCACAAGCTGATACAAGGTTCTATCGTTAACGGTTCAATTTCTACGTCAAAGTGGGTGGGGTTAACCGACTAAAAGGGATAAGTGTCCATATCTATTGAACCAAGCAAGATAGAATCGATTTTGTTTTTGCAGATGATAGGTTTTTATGTGTGTATTAATCCGCAAGCTGATCCAAGGTTATATCGTTAACGGTTCAATTTCTACGTCAAAATGGGTGGGGTTAACCGACTAAAAGGGATAAGAGTCCATATCTATTGAACCAAGCAAGATAGAATCGATTTTGTTTTTGCAGATGATAGGTTTTTATGTGTGTATTAATCCACAAGCTGACACAAGGTTATATCGTTAACGGTTCAATTTCTACGTCAAAATGGGTGGGGTTAACCGACTAAAAGGGATAAGTGTCCATATCTATTGAACCAAGCAAGATAGAATCGATTTTGTTTTTGCAGATGATAGGTTTTTATGTGTGTATTAATCCACAAGCTGATACAAGGTTCTATCGCTAACGGTTCAATTTCTACGTCATAGTGGGTGGGGTTAACCGACTAAAAGGGTTAAGTGTCCATATCTATTGAACCAAGCAAGATAGAATCGATTTTGTTTTTGCAGCTGATAGGCTTTTATGTGTATATTAATCCGCAGGCTGATCCAAGGTTCTATCGTTAACGGTTTAATTTCTACGTCAAAGTGGATCGGTTTAACCGACTAAAAGGGATAAGTGTCCATATCTATTGAACCAAGCAAGATAGAATCGATTTTGTTTTTGCAGATGATAGGCTTTTATGTATATATTAATCCGCAAGCTGATCCAAGGTTCTATCGTTAACGGTTTAATTTCTACGTCAAAGTGGATGGAGTTAACCGACTAAAATGGATAAGTGTCCATATTAATTGTGGGTGGGGTTAACCGACTAAAAGGGATAAGTGTCCATATCTATTGAACCAAGCAAGATAGAATCGATTTTGTTTTTTAATTTGATAGGTTTTTATGTGTATATTAATCCACAAGCTGATCCAAAGCTCTATCTTTAATGGTTCAATTTCTACGTCATAGTGGGTGGGGTTAACCGACTAAAAGGGATAAGTGTCCATATCTATTGAACCAATCAAGATAGAATCGATTTTGTTTTTGCAGATGATAGGTTTTTATGTGTGTATTAATCCACAAGCTGATACAAGGTTCTATCGCTAACGGTTCAATTTTTGCGTCATACTGGGTGGGGTTAACCGACTAAAAGTTATAAGTGTCCATATCTATTGAACCAAGCAAGATAGAATCGATTTTTTTTTTGCAGATTATAGGTTTTTATGTGTGTATTAATCCACAAGCTGATACAAGGTTCTATCGTTAACGGTTCAATTTGTACGTCAAAGTGGATGGGGTTAACCGACTAAAAGGGATAAGTGTCCATATCTATTGAACCAAACAATATAGATTCGATTTTGTTTTTGAAGATGGTAGGTTTTTATGTGTATATTAATACACAAGCTGATCCAAGGTTATATCGTTAACGGTTCAATTTCTACGTCAAAGTGGATGGGGTTAACCGACTAAAAGGGATAAGTGTCCATATCTATTGAACCAAACAAGATAGATTCGATTTTGTTTTTGAAGATGGTAGGTTTTTATGTGTTTTTTAATCCACAAGCTGACCCAAGGTTATACCGTTAGCGGTTCAATTACTACGTCAAAATGGGTGGGGTTAACCGACTAAAAGGGATAAGTGTGCATATCTATTGAACCAAGCAAGATAGAATCGATTTTGTTTTTGCAGATGATAGGTTTTTATGTGTATATTAATCCGCAAGCTGATCCAAGGTTCTATCGTTAACGGTTTAATTTCTACGTCAAAGTGGATGGGGTTGACCGACTAAAAGGGATAAGTGTCCATATCTATTGAACCAAGCAAGATAGAATCGATTTTGTTTTAGCACATGATAGGTTTTTATGTTTATATTAATCCACAAGCTGATACAAGGTTCTACCGTTAACGGTTCAATTTCTACGTCATACTGGGTAGGGTTAACCGACTAAAAGGGATAAGTGTCCATATCTATTGAACCAAGCAAGACAGAATCGATTTTGTTTTTGCAGATGGTAGGTTTTTATGTGTATATTAATCCACAAGCTGATACAAAGCTCTATCGTTATCGGTTCAATTTCTACGTCAAAGTGGATGGGGTTAACCGACTAAAAGGGATAAGTGTCCATATCTTTTGAACCAAGCAAGATAGAATCGATTTTGTTTTTGCAGATGATAGTTTTTTATGTGTATATTAATTCGCAAGCTGATCCAAGGTTCTATCGTTAACGGTTCAATTTCTACGTCATACTGGGTGGGGTTAACCGAGTAAAAGGGATAAGTGTCCATATCTATTGAACGAAGCGAGATAGAATCGATTTTGTTTTTGCAGATGATAGGTTTTTATGTGTATATAAATCCGCAAGCTGATCCAAGGTTCTATCGTTAACGGTTTAATTTCTACGTCAAAGTGGATGGGGTTAACCGACTAAAAGGGATAAGTGTCCATATCTATTGAACCAAGCAAGATAGAATCGATTTTGTTTTTGCACATGATAGGTTTTTATGTGTATATTAATCCACAAGCTGATACAAGGTTCTATCGTTAACGGTTCAATTTCTACGTCATACTGGGTGGGGTTAACCGACTAAAAGGGATAAGTGTCCATATCTATTGAACGAAGCGAGATAGAATCGATTTTGTTTTTGCAGATGATAGGTTTTTATGTGTATATTAATCCGCAAGCTGATCCAAGGTTCTATCGTTAACGGTTTAATTTCTACGTCAAAATGGGTGGGGTTAACCGACTAAAAGGGATAAGTGTCCATATCTATTGAACCAAGCAAGATAGAATCGATTTTGTTTTTGCAGATGATAGGTTTTTATGTGTATATTAATCCACAAGCTGATACAAGGTTCTATCGTTAACGGTTCAATTTCTACGTCAAAGTGGGTGGGGTTAACCGACTAAAAGGGATAAGTGTCCATATCTATTGAACCAAGCAAGATAGAATCGATTTTGTTTTTGCAGATGATAGGTTTTTATGTGTGTATTAATCCGCAAGCTGATCCAAGGTTATATCGTTAACGGTTCAATTTCTACGTCATACTGGGTGGGGTTAACCGAGTAAAAGGGATAAGTGTCCATATCTATTGAACGAAGCGAGATAGAATCGATTTTGTTTTTGCAGATGATAGGTTTTTATATGTATATTAATCCGCAAGCTGATCCGAGGTTCTATCGTTAACGGTTTAATTTCTACGTCAAAGTGGATGGGGTTAACCGACTAAAAGGGATAAGTGTCCATATCTATTGAACCAAGCAAGATAGAATCGATTTTGTTTTTGCAGATGATAGTTTTTTATGTGTATATTAATTCGCAAGCTGATCCAAGGTCCTATCGTTAACGGTTCAATTTCTACGTCATACTGGTTGGGGTTAACCGAGTAAAAGGGATAAGTGTCCATATCTATTGAACGAAGCGAGATAGAATCGATTTTGTTTTTGCAGATGATAGGTTTTTATATGTATATTAATCCGCAAGCTGATCCAAGGTTCTATCGTTAACGGTTTAATTTCTACGTCAAAGTGGATGGGGTTAACCGACTAAAAGGGATAAGTGTCCATATCTATTGAACCAAGCAAGATAGAATCGATTTTGTTTTTGCACATGATAGGTTCTTATGTGTATATTAATCCACAAGCTGATACAAGGTTCTATCGTTAACGGTTCAATTTCTACGTCATACTAGGTGGGGTTAACCGACTAAAAGGGATAAGTGTCCATATCTATTGAACGAAGCGAGATAGAATCGATTTTGTTTTTGCAGATGATAGGTTTTTATGTGTATATTAATCCGCAAGCTGATCCAAGGTTCTATCGTTAACGGTTTAATTTCTACGTCAAAGTGGATGGGGTTAACCGACTAAAAGGGATAAGTGTCCATATCTATTGAACCAAGCAAGATAGAATCGATTTTGTTTTTGCACATGATAGGTTTTTATGTGTATATTAATCCACAAGCTGATACAAGGTTATATCGTTAACGGTTCAATTTCTACGTCAAAATGGGTGGGGTTAACCGACTAAAAGGGATAAGTGTCCATATCTATTGAACCAAGCAAGATAGAATCGATTTTGTTTTTGCAGATGATAGGTTTTTATGTGTGTATTAATCCACAAGCTGATACAAGGTTCTATCGTTAACGGTTTAATTTCTACGTCAAAGTGGATAGGGTTAACCGACTAAAAGGGATAAGTGTCCATATCTATTGAACCAAGCAAGATAGAATCGATTTTGTTTTTGCACATGATAGGTTTTTATGTGTATATTCATCCACAAGCTGATACAAGGTTCTATCGTTAACGGCTCAATTTCTACGTCAAAATGGATGGGGTTAACCGACTAAAAGGGATAAGTGTTCATATCTATTGAACCAAACAAGATAGATTCGATTTTGTTTTTGAAGATGGTAGGTTTTTATGTGTATATTAATCCACAAGCTAATCCAAGGTTATATCGTTAACGGTTCAATTTCTACGTCAAAGTGGATGGGGTTAACCGACTAAAAGGGATAAGTGTCCATATCTATTGAACCAAGCAAGATAGAATCGATTTTGTTTTTGCAGATGGTAGGTTTTTATGTGTATATTAATCCACAAGCTGACACAAGGTTCTATCGTTAACGGTTCAATTTCTACGTCAAAGTGGATGGGGTTAACCGACTAAAAGGGATAAGTGTCCATATCTATTGAACCAAACAAGATAGATTTGATTTTGTTTTTGCAGATGATAGGTTTTTATGTGTGTATTAATCCACAAGCTGATACAAGGTTCTATCGTTAACGGTTCAATTTCTACGTCAAAGTGAGTGGGGTTAACTGACTAAAAGGGATAAGTGTCCATATCTATTGAACAAAGCAAGATAGAATCGATTTTATTTTGGCAGATGGTAGGTTTTTATGTGTATATTAATCCACAAGCTGATACAAGGTTCTATCGTTAACGGTTCAATTTGTACGTCAAAGTGGATGGGGTTAACCGACTAAAAGGGATAAGTGTCCATATCTATTGAACCAAACAATATAGATTCGATTTTGTTTTTGAAGATGGTAGGTTTTTATGTGTATATTAATACACAAGCTGATCCAAGGTTATATCGTTAACGGTTCAATTTCTACGTCAAAGTGGATGGGGTTAACCGACTAAAAGGGATAAGTGTCCATATCTATTGAACCAAACAAAATAGATTCGATTTTGTTTTTGAAGATGGTAGGTTTTTATGTGTATATTAATCCACAAGCTGACCCAAGGTTATACCGTTAGCGGTTCAATTACTACGTCAAAATGGGTTGGGTTAACCGACTAAAAGGGATAAGTGTGCATATCTATTGAACCAAGCAAGATAGAATCGATTTTGTTTTTGCAGATGATAGGTTTTTATGTGTATATTAATCCGCAAGCTGATCCAAGGTTCTATCGTTAACGGTTTAATTTCTACGTCAAAGTGGATGGGGTTGACCGACTAAAAGGGATAAGTGTCCATATCTATTGAACCAAGCAAGATAGAATCGATTTTGTTTTAGCACATGATAGGTTTTTATGTTTATATTAATCCACAAGCTGATACAAGGTTCTATCGTTAACGGTTCAATTTCTACGTCATACTGGGTAGGGTTAACCGACTAAAAGGGATAAGTGTCCATATCTATTGAACCAAGCAAGACAGAATCGATTTTGTTTTTGCAGATGGTAGGTTTTTATGTGTATATTAATCCACAAGCTGATACAAAGCTCTATCGTTATCCATAGCTGATCCAAGGTTATATCGTTAACGGTTCAATTTCTACGTCAAAATGGGTGGGGTTAACCGACTAAAAGGGATAAGAGTCCATATCTATTGAACCAAGCAAGATAGAATCGATTTTGTTTTTGCAGATGATAGGTTTTTATGTGTGTATTAATCCACAAGCTGACACAAGGTTATATCGTTAACGGTTCAATTTCTACGTCAAAATGGGTGGGGTTAACCGACTAAAAGGGATAAGTGTCCATATCTATTGAACCAAGCAAGATAGAATCGATTTTGTTTTTGCAGATGATAGGTTTTTATGTGTGTATTAATCCACAAGCTGATACAAGGTTCTATCGCTAACGGTTCAATTTCTACGTCATAGTGGGTGGGGTTAACCGACTAAAAGGGTTAAGTGTCCATATCTATTGAACCAAGCAAGATAGAATCGATTTTGTTTTTGCAGCTGATAGGCTTTTATGTGTATATTAATCCGCAGGCTGATCCAAGGTTCTATCGTTAACGGTTTAATTTCTACGTCAAAGTGGATCGGTTTAACCGACTAAAAGGGATAAGTGTCCATATCTATTGAACCAAGCAAGATAGAATCGATTTTGTTTTTGCAGATGATAGGCTTTTATGTATATATTAATCCGCAAGCTGATCCAAGGTTCTATCGTTAACGGTTTAATTTCTACGTCAAAGTGGATGGAGTTAACCGACTAAAATGGATAAGTGTCCATATTAATTGTGGGTGGGGTTAACCGACTAAAAGGGATAAGTGTCCATATCTATTGAACCAAGCAAGATAGAATCGATTTTGTTTTTTAATTTGATAGGTTTTTATGTGTATATTAATCCACAAGCTGATCCAAAGCTCTATCTTTAATGGTTCAATTTCTACGTCATAGTGGGTGGGGTTAACCGACTAAAAGGGATAAGTGTCCATATCTATTGAACCAATCAAGATAGAATCGATTTTGTTTTTGCAGATGATAGGTTTTTATGTGTGTATTAATCCACAAGCTGATACAAGGTTCTATCGCTAACGGTTCAATTTTTGCGTCATACTGGGTGGGGTTAACCGACTAAAAGTTATAAGTGTCCATATCTATTGAACCAAGCAAGATAGAATCGATTTTTTTTTTGCAGATTATAGGTTTTTATGTGTGTATTAATCCACAAGCTGATACAAGGTTCTATCGTTAACGGTTCAATTTGTACGTCAAAGTGGATGGGGTTAACCGACTAAAAGGGATAAGTGTCCATATCTATTGAACCAAACAATATAGATTCGATTTTGTTTTTGAAGATGGTAGGTTTTTATGTGTATATTAATACACAAGCTGATCCAAGGTTATATCGTTAACGGTTCAATTTCTACGTCAAAGTGGATGGGGTTAACCGACTAAAAGGGATAAGTGTCCATATCTATTGAACCAAACAAGATAGATTCGATTTTGTTTTTGAAGATGGTAGGTTTTTATGTGTTTTTTAATCCACAAGCTGACCCAAGGTTATACCGTTAGCGGTTCAATTACTACGTCAAAATGGGTGGGGTTAACCGACTAAAAGGGATAAGTGTGCATATCTATTGAACCAAGCAAGATAGAATCGATTTTGTTTTTGCAGATGATAGGTTTTTATGTGTATATTAATCCGCAAGCTGATCCAAGGTTCTATCGTTAACGGTTTAATTTCTACGTCAAAGTGGATGGGGTTGACCGACTAAAAGGGATAAGTGTCCATATCTATTGAACCAAGCAAGATAGAATCGATTTTGTTTTAGCACATGATAGGTTTTTATGTTTATATTAATCCACAAGCTGATACAAGGTTCTACCGTTAACGGTTCAATTTCTACGTCATACTGGGTAGGGTTAACCGACTAAAAGGGATAAGTGTCCATATCTATTGAACCAAGCAAGACAGAATCGATTTTGTTTTTGCAGATGGTAGGTTTTTATGTGTATATTAATCCACAAGCTGATACAAAGCTCTATCGTTATCGGTTCAATTTCTACGTCAAAGTGGATGGGGTTAACCGACTAAAAGGGATAAGTGTCCATATCTTTTGAACCAAGCAAGATAGAATCGATTTTGTTTTTGCAGATGATAGTTTTTTATGTGTATATTAATTCGCAAGCTGATCCAAGGTTCTATCGTTAACGGTTCAATTTCTACGTCATACTGGGTGGGGTTAACCGAGTAAAAGGGATAAGTGTCCATATCTATTGAACGAAGCGAGATAGAATCGATTTTGTTTTTGCAGATGATAGGTTTTTATGTGTATATAAATCCGCAAGCTGATCCAAGGTTCTATCGTTAACGGTTTAATTTCTACGTCAAAGTGGATGGGGTTAACCGACTAAAAGGGATAAGTGTCCATATCTATTGAACCAAGCAAGATAGAATCGATTTTGTTTTTGCACATGATAGGTTTTTATGTGTATATTAATCCACAAGCTGATACAAGGTTCTATCGTTAACGGTTCAATTTCTACGTCATACTGGGTGGGGTTAACCGACTAAAAGGGATAAGTGTCCATATCTATTGAACGAAGCGAGATAGAATCGATTTTGTTTTTGCAGATGATAGGTTTTTATGTGTATATTAATCCGCAAGCTGATCCAAGGTTCTATCGTTAACGGTTTAATTTCTACGTCAAAATGGGTGGGGTTAACCGACTAAAAGGGATAAGTGTCCATATCTATTGAACCAAGCAAGATAGAATCGATTTTGTTTTTGCAGATGATAGGTTTTTATGTGTATATTAATCCACAAGCTGATACAAGGTTCTATCGTTAACGGTTCAATTTCTACGTCAAAGTGGGTGGGGTTAACCGACTAAAAGGGATAAGTGTCCATATCTATTGAACCAAGCAAGATAGAATCGATTTTGTTTTTGCAGATGATAGGTTTTTATGTGTGTATTAATCCGCAAGCTGATCCAAGGTTATATCGTTAACGGTTCAATTTCTACGTCATACTGGGTGGGGTTAACCGAGTAAAAGGGATAAGTGTCCATATCTATTGAACGAAGCGAGATAGAATCGATTTTGTTTTTGCAGATGATAGGTTTTTATATGTATATTAATCCGCAAGCTGATCCGAGGTTCTATCGTTAACGGTTTAATTTCTACGTCAAAGTGGATGGGGTTAACCGACTAAAAGGGATAAGTGTCCATATCTATTGAACCAAGCAAGATAGAATCGATTTTGTTTTTGCAGATGATAGTTTTTTATGTGTATATTAATTCGCAAGCTGATCCAAGGTCCTATCGTTAACGGTTCAATTTCTACGTCATACTGGTTGGGGTTAACCGAGTAAAAGGGATAAGTGTCCATATCTATTGAACGAAGCGAGATAGAATCGATTTTGTTTTTGCAGATGATAGGTTTTTATATGTATATTAATCCGCAAGCTGATCCAAGGTTCTATCGTTAACGGTTTAATTTCTACGTCAAAGTGGATGGGGTTAACCGACTAAAAGGGATAAGTGTCCATATCTATTGAACCAAGCAAGATAGAATCGATTTTGTTTTTGCACATGATAGGTTCTTATGTGTATATTAATCCACAAGCTGATACAAGGTTCTATCGTTAACGGTTCAATTTCTACGTCATACTAGGTGGGGTTAACCGACTAAAAGGGATAAGTGTCCATATCTATTGAACGAAGCGAGATAGAATCGATTTTGTTTTTGCAGATGATAGGTTTTTATGTGTATATTAATCCGCAAGCTGATCCAAGGTTCTATCGTTAACGGTTTAATTTCTACGTCAAAGTGGATGGGGTTAACCGACTAAAAGGGATAAGTGTCCATATCTATTGAACCAAGCAAGATAGAATCGATTTTGTTTTTGCACATGATAGGTTTTTATGTGTATATTAATCCACAAGCTGATACAAGGTTATATCGTTAACGGTTCAATTTCTACGTCAAAATGGGTGGGGTTAACCGACTAAAAGGGATAAGTGTCCATATCTATTGAACCAAGCAAGATAGAATCGATTTTGTTTTTGCAGATGATAGGTTTTTATGTGTGTATTAATCCACAAGCTGATACAAGGTTCTATCGTTAACGGTTTAATTTCTACGTCAAAGTGGATAGGGTTAACCGACTAAAAGGGATAAGTGTCCATATCTATTGAACCAAGCAAGATAGAATCGATTTTGTTTTTGCACATGATAGGTTTTTATGTGTATATTCATCCACAAGCTGATACAAGGTTCTATCGTTAACGGCTCAATTTCTACGTCAAAATGGATGGGGTTAACCGACTAAAAGGGATAAGTGTTCATATCTATTGAACCAAACAAGATAGATTCGATTTTGTTTTTGAAGATGGTAGGTTTTTATGTGTATATTAATCCACAAGCTAATCCAAGGTTATATCGTTAACGGTTCAATTTCTACGTCAAAGTGGATGGGGTTAACCGACTAAAAGGGATAAGTGTCCATATCTATTGAACCAAGCAAGATAGAATCGATTTTGTTTTTGCAGATGGTAGGTTTTTATGTGTATATTAATCCACAAGCTGACACAAGGTTCTATCGTTAACGGTTCAATTTCTACGTCAAAGTGGATGGGGTTAACCGACTAAAAGGGATAAGTGTCCATATCTATTGAACCAAACAAGATAGATTTGATTTTGTTTTTGCAGATGATAGGTTTTTATGTGTGTATTAATCCACAAGCTGATACAAGGTTCTATCGTTAACGGTTCAATTTCTACGTCAAAGTGAGTGGGGTTAACTGACTAAAAGGGATAAGTGTCCATATCTATTGAACAAAGCAAGATAGAATCGATTTTATTTTGGCAGATGGTAGGTTTTTATGTGTATATTAATCCACAAGCTGATACAAGGTTCTATCGTTAACGGTTCAATTTGTACGTCAAAGTGGATGGGGTTAACCGACTAAAAGGGATAAGTGTCCATATCTATTGAACCAAACAATATAGATTCGATTTTGTTTTTGAAGATGGTAGGTTTTTATGTGTATATTAATACACAAGCTGATCCAAGGTTATATCGTTAACGGTTCAATTTCTACGTCAAAGTGGATGGGGTTAACCGACTAAAAGGGATAAGTGTCCATATCTATTGAACCAAACAAAATAGATTCGATTTTGTTTTTGAAGATGGTAGGTTTTTATGTGTATATTAATCCACAAGCTGACCCAAGGTTATACCGTTAGCGGTTCAATTACTACGTCAAAATGGGTTGGGTTAACCGACTAAAAGGGATAAGTGTGCATATCTATTGAACCAAGCAAGATAGAATCGATTTTGTTTTTGCAGATGATAGGTTTTTATGTGTATATTAATCCGCAAGCTGATCCAAGGTTCTATCGTTAACGGTTTAATTTCTACGTCAAAGTGGATGGGGTTGACCGACTAAAAGGGATAAGTGTCCATATCTATTGAACCAAGCAAGATAGAATCGATTTTGTTTTAGCACATGATAGGTTTTTATGTTTATATTAATCCACAAGCTGATACAAGGTTCTATCGTTAACGGTTCAATTTCTACGTCATACTGGGTAGGGTTAACCGACTAAAAGGGATAAGTGTCCATATCTATTGAACCAAGCAAGACAGAATCGATTTTGTTTTTGCAGATGGTAGGTTTTTATGTGTATATTAATCCACAAGCTGATACAAAGCTCTATCGTTATCGGTTCAATTTCTACGTCAAAGTGGATGGGGTTAACCGACTAAAAGGGATAAGTGTCCATATCTTTTGAACCAAGCAAGATAGAATCGATTGTGTTTTTGCAGATGATAGTTTTTTATGTGTATATTAATTCGCAAGCTGATCCAAGGTTCTATCGTTAACGGTTCAATTTCTACGTCATACTGGGTGGGGTTAACCGAGTAAAAGGGATAAGTGTCCATATCTATTGAACGAAGCGAGATAGAATCGATTTTGTTTTTGCAGATGATAGGTTTTTATATGTATATTAATCCGCAAGCTGATCCAAGGTTCTATCGTTAACGGTTTAATTTCTACGTCAAAGTGGATGGGGTTAACCGACTAAAAGGGATAAGTGTCCATATCTATTGAACCAAGCAAGATAGAATCGATTTTGTTTTTGCACATGATAGGTTCTTATGTGTATATTAATCCACAAGCTGATACAAGGTTCTATCGTTAACGGTTCAATTTCTACGTCATACTAGGTGGGGTTAACCGACTAAAAGGGATAAGTGTCCATATCTATTGAACGAAGCGAGATAGAATCGATTTTGTTTTTGCAGATGATAGGTTTTTATGTGTATATTAATCCGCAAGCTGATCCAAGGTTCTATCGTTAACGGTTTAATTTCTACGTCAAAATGGGTGGGGTTAACCGACTAAAAGGGATAAGTGTCCATATCTATTGAACCAAGCAAGATAGAATCGATTTTGTTTTTGCAGATGATAGGTTTTTATGTGTATATTAATCCACAAGCTGACACAAGGTTCTATCGTTAACGGTTCAATTTCTACGTCATACTGGGTAGGGTTAACCGACTAAAAGGGATAAGTGTCCATATCTATTGAACCAAGCAAGACAGAATCGATTTTGTTTTTGCAGATGGTAGGTTTTTATGTGTATATTAATCCACAAGCTGATACAAAGCTCTATCGTTATCGGTTCAATTTCTACGTCAAAGTGGATGGGGTTAACCGACTAAAAGGGATAAGTGTGCATATCTATTGAACCAAGCAAGATAGAATCGATTTTGTTTTTGCAGATGATAGGTTTTTATGTGTATATTAATCCGCAAGCTGATCCAAGGTTCTATCGTTAACGGTTTAATTTCTACGTCAAAGTGGATGGGGTTGACCGACTAAAAGGGATAAGTGTCCATATCTATTGAACCAAGCAAGATAGAATCGATTTTGTTTTTGCAGATGATAGGTTTTTATGTGTGTATTAATCCGCAAGCTGATCCAAGGTTATATCGTTAACGGTTCAATTTCTACGTCATACTGGGTGGGGTTAACCGAGTAAAAGGGATAAGTGTCCATATCTATTGAACGAAGCGAGATAGAATCGATTTTGTTTTTGCAGATGATAGGTTTTTATATGTATATTAATCCGCAAGCTGATCCGAGGTTCTATCGTTAACGGTTTAATTTCTACGTCAAAGTGGATGGGGTTAACCGACTAAAAGGGATAAGTGTCCATATCTATTGAACCAAGCAAGATAGAATCGATTTTGTTTTTGCAGATGATAGTTTTTTATGTGTATATTAATTCGCAAGCTGATCCAAGGTCCTATCGTTAACGGTTCAATTTCTACGTCATACTGGTTGGGGTTAACCGAGTAAAAGGGATAAGTGTCCATATCTATTGAACGAAGCGAGATAGAATCGATTTTGTTTTTGCAGATGATAGGTTTTTATATGTATATTAATCCGCAAGCTGATCCAAGGTTCTATCGTTAACGGTTTAATTTCTACGTCAAAGTGGATGGGGTTAACCGACTAAAAGGGATAAGTGTCCATATCTATTGAACCAAGCAAGATAGAATCGATTTTGTTTTTGCACATGATAGGTTCTTATGTGTATATTAATCCACAAGCTGATACAAGGTTCTATCGTTAACGGTTCAATTTCTACGTCATACTAGGTGGGGTTAACCGACTAAAAGGGATAAGTGTCCATATCTATTGAACGAAGCGAGATAGAATCGATTTTGTTTTTGCAGATGATAGGTTTTTATGTGTATATTAATCCGCAAGCTGATCCAAGGTTCTATCGTTAACGGTTTAATTTCTACGTCAAAGTGGATGGGGTTAACCGACTAAAAGGGATAAGTGTCCATATCTATTGAACCAAGCAAGATAGAATCGATTTTGTTTTTGCACATGATAGGTTTTTATGTGTATATTAATCCACAAGCTGATACAAGGTTATATCGTTAACGGTTCAATTTCTACGTCAAAATGGGTGGGGTTAACCGACTAAAAGGGATAAGTGTCCATATCTATTGAACCAAGCAAGATAGAATCGATTTTGTTTTTGCAGATGATAGGTTTTTATGTGTGTATTAATCCACAAGCTGATACAAGGTTCTATCGTTAACGGTTTAATTTCTACGTCAAAGTGGATAGGGTTAACCGACTAAAAGGGATAAGTGTCCATATCTATTGAACCAAGCAAGATAGAATCGATTTTGTTTTTGCACATGATAGGTTTTTATGTGTATATTCATCCACAAGCTGATACAAGGTTCTATCGTTAACGGCTCAATTTCTACGTCAAAATGGATGGGGTTAACCGACTAAAAGGGATAAGTGTTCATATCTATTGAACCAAACAAGATAGATTCGATTTTGTTTTTGAAGATGGTAGGTTTTTATGTGTATATTAATCCACAAGCTAATCCAAGGTTATATCGTTAACGGTTCAATTTCTACGTCAAAGTGGATGGGGTTAACCGACTAAAAGGGATAAGTGTCCATATCTATTGAACCAAGCAAGATAGAATCGATTTTGTTTTTGCAGATGGTAGGTTTTTATGTGTATATTAATCCACAAGCTGACACAAGGTTCTATCGTTAACGGTTCAATTTCTACGTCAAAGTGGATGGGGTTAACCGACTAAAAGGGATAAGTGTCCATATCTATTGAACCAAACAAGATAGATTTGATTTTGTTTTTGCAGATGATAGGTTTTTATGTGTGTATTAATCCACAAGCTGATACAAGGTTCTATCGTTAACGGTTCAATTTCTACGTCAAAGTGAGTGGGGTTAACTGACTAAAAGGGATAAGTGTCCATATCTATTGAACAAAGCAAGATAGAATCGATTTTATTTTGGCAGATGGTAGGTTTTTATGTGTATATTAATCCACAAGCTGATACAAGGTTCTATCGTTAACGGTTCAATTTGTACGTCAAAGTGGATGGGGTTAACCGACTAAAAGGGATAAGTGTCCATATCTATTGAACCAAACAATATAGATTCGATTTTGTTTTTGAAGATGGTAGGTTTTTATGTGTATATTAATACACAAGCTGATCCAAGGTTATATCGTTAACGGTTCAATTTCTACGTCAAAGTGGATGGGGTTAACCGACTAAAAGGGATAAGTGTCCATATCTATTGAACCAAACAAAATAGATTCGATTTTGTTTTTGAAGATGGTAGGTTTTTATGTGTATATTAATCCACAAGCTGACCCAAGGTTATACCGTTAGCGGTTCAATTACTACGTCAAAATGGGTTGGGTTAACCGACTAAAAGGGATAAGTGTGCATATCTATTGAACCAAGCAAGATAGAATCGATTTTGTTTTTGCAGATGATAGGTTTTTATGTGTATATTAATCCGCAAGCTGATCCAAGGTTCTATCGTTAACGGTTTAATTTCTACGTCAAAGTGGATGGGGTTGACCGACTAAAAGGGATAAGTGTCCATATCTATTGAACCAAGCAAGATAGAATCGATTTTGTTTTAGCACATGATAGGTTTTTATGTTTATATTAATCCACAAGCTGATACAAGGTTCTATCGTTAACGGTTCAATTTCTACGTCATACTGGGTAGGGTTAACCGACTAAAAGGGATAAGTGTCCATATCTATTGAACCAAGCAAGACAGAATCGATTTTGTTTTTGCAGATGGTAGGTTTTTATGTGTATATTAATCCACAAGCTGATACAAAGCTCTATCGTTATCGGTTCAATTTCTACGTCAAAGTGGATGGGGTTAACCGACTAAAAGGGATAAGTGTCCATATCTTTTGAACCAAGCAAGATAGAATCGATTGTGTTTTTGCAGATGATAGTTTTTTATGTGTATATTAATTCGCAAGCTGATCCAAGGTTCTATCGTTAACGGTTCAATTTCTACGTCATACTGGGTGGGGTTAACCGAGTAAAAGGGATAAGTGTCCATATCTATTGAACGAAGCGAGATAGAATCGATTTTGTTTTTGCAGATGATAGGTTTTTATATGTATATTAATCCGCAAGCTGATCCAAGGTTCTATCGTTAACGGTTTAATTTCTACGTCAAAGTGGATGGGGTTAACCGACTAAAAGGGATAAGTGTCCATATCTATTGAACCAAGCAAGATAGAATCGATTTTGTTTTTGCACATGATAGGTTCTTATGTGTATATTAATCCACAAGCTGATACAAGGTTCTATCGTTAACGGTTCAATTTCTACGTCATACTAGGTTGGGTTAACCGACTAAAAGGGATAAGTGTCCATATCTATTGAACGAAGCGAGATAGAATCGATTTTGTTTTTGCAGATGATAGGTTTTTATGTGTATATTAATCCGCAAGCTGATCCAAGGTTCTATCGTTAACGGTTTAATTTCTACGTCAAAATGGGTGGGGTTAACCGACTAAAAGGGATAAGTGTCCATATCTATTGAACCAAGCAAGATAGAATCGATTTTGTTTTTGCAGATGATAGGTTTTTATGTGTATATTAATCCACAAGCTGACACAAGGTTCTATCGTTAACGGTTCAATTTCTACGTCAAAGTGGGTGGGGTTAACCGACTAAAAGGGATAAGTGTCCATATCTATTGAACCAAGCAAGATAGAATCGATTTTGTTTTTGCAGATGATAGGTTTTTATGTGTGTATTAATCCGCAAGCTGATCCAAGGTTATATCGTTAACGGTTCAATTTCTACGTCAAAATGGGTGGGGTTAACCGACTAAAAGGGATAAGAGTCCATATCTATTGAACCAAGCAAGATAGAATCGATTTTGTTTTTGCAGATGATAGGTTTTTATGTGTGTATTAATCCACAAGCTGACACAAGGTTATATCGTTAACGGTTCAATTTCTACGTCAAAATGGGTGGGGTTAACCGACTAAAAGGGATAAGTGTCCATATCTATTGAACCAAGCAAGATAGAATCGATTTTGTTTTTGCAGATGATAGGTTTTTATGTGTATATTAATCCGCAAGCTGATCCAAGGTTCTATCGTTAACGGTTTAATTTCTACGTCAAAGTGGATGGGGTTGACCGACTAAAAGGGATAAGTGTCCATATCTATTGAACCAAGCAAGATAGAATCGAGTTTGTTTTAGCACATGATAGGTTTTTATGTTTATATTAATCCACAAGCTGATACAAGGTTCTACCGTTAACGGTTCAATTTCTACGTCATACTGGGTAGGGTTAACCGACTAAAAGGGATAAGTGTCCATATCTATTGAACCAAGCAAGACAGAATCGATTTTGTTTTTGCAGATGGTAGGTTTTTATGTGTATATTAATCCACAAGCTGATACAAAGCTCTATCGTTATCGGTTCAATTTCTACGTCAAAGTGGATGGGGTTAACCGACTAAAAGGGATAAGTGTCCATATCTTTTGAACCAAGCAAGATAGAATCGATTTTGTTTTTGCAGATGATAGTTTTTTATGTGTATATTAATTCGCAAGCTGATCCAAGGTTCTATCGTTAACGGTTCAATTTCTACGTCATACTGGGTGGGGTTAACCGAGTAAAAGGGATAAGTGTCCATATCTATTGAACGAAGCGAGATAGAATCGATTTTGTTTTTGCAGATGATAGGTTTTTATGTGTATATTAATCCGCAAGCTGATCCAAGGTTCTATCGTTAACGGTTTAATTTCTACGTCAAAGTGGATGGGGTTAACCGACTAAAAGGGATAAGTGTCCATATCTATTGAACCAAACAAGATAGAATCGATTTTGTTTTTGCACATGATAGGTTTTTATGTGTATATTAATCCACAAGCTGATACAAGGTTCTATCGTTAACGGTTCAATTTCTACGTCATACTGGGTGGGGTTAACCGACTAAAAGGGATAAGTGTCCATATCTATTGAACGAAGCGAGATAGAATCGATTTTGTTTTTGCAGATGATAGGTTTTTATGTGTATATTAATCCGCAAGCCGATCCAAGGTTCTATCGTTAACGGTTTAATTTCTACGTCAAAATGGGTGGGGTTAACCGACTAAAAGGGATAAGTGTCCATATCTATTGAAACAAGCAAGATAGAATCGATTTTGTTTTTGCAGATGATAGGTTTTTATGTGTATATTAATCCACAAGCTGATACAAGGTTCTATCGTTAACGGTTCAATTTCTACGTCAAAGTGGGTGGGGTTAACCGACTAAAAGGGATAAGTGTCCATATCTATTGAACCAAGCAAGATAGAATCGATTTTGTTTTTGCAGATGATAGGTTTTTATGTGTGTATTAATCCGCAAGCTGATCCAAGGTTATATCGTTAACGGTTCAATTTCTACGTCAAAATGGGTGGGGTTAACCGACTAAAAGGGATAAGTGTCCATATCTATTGAACCAAGCAAGATAGAATCGATTTTGTTTTTGCAGATGATAGGTTTTTATGTGTGTATTAATCCACAAGCTGACACAAGGTTATATCGTTAACGGTTCAATTTCTACGTCAAAATGGGTGGGGTTAACCGACTAAAAGGGATAAGTGTCCATATCTATTGAACCAAGCAAGATAGAATCGATTTTGTTTTTGCAGATGATAGGTTTTTATGTGTGTATTAATCCACAAGCTGATACAAGGTTCTATCGCTAACGGTTCAATTTCTACGTCATAGTGGGTGGGGTTAACCGACTAAAAGGGTTAAGTGTCCATATCTATTGAACCAAGCAAGATAGAATCGATTTTGTTTTTGCAGCTGATAGGCTTTTATGTGTATATTAATCCGCAAGCTGATCCAAGGTTCTATCGTTAACGGTTTAATTTCTACGTCAAAGTGGATCGGGTTAACCGACTAAAAGGGATAAGTGTCCATATCTATTGAACCAAGCAAGATAGAATCGATTTTGTTTTTGCAGATGATAGGCTTTTATGTATATATTAATCCGCAAGCTGATCCAAGGTTCTATCGTTAACGGTTTAATTTCTACGTCAAAGTGGATGGAGTTAACCAACTAAAATGGATAAGTGTCCATATTAATTGTGGGTGGGGTTAACCGACTAAAAGGGATAAGTGTCCATATCTATTGAACCAAGCAAGATAGAATCGATTTTGTTTTTGAATTTGATAGGTTTTTATGTGTATATTAATCCACAAGCTGATCCAAAGCTCTATCTTTAATGGTTCAATTTCTACGTCATAGTGGGTGGGGTTAACCGACTAAAAGGGATAAGTGTCCATATCTATTGAACCAAGCAAGATAGAATCGATTTTGTTTTTGCAGATGATAGGTTTTTATGTGTGTATTAATCCACAAGCTGATACAAGGTTCTATCGCTAACGGTTCAATTTTTGCGTCATACTGGGTGGGGTTAACCGACTAAAAGTTATAAGTGTCCATATCTATTGAACCAAGCAAGATAGAATCGATTTTTTTTTGCAGATTATAGGTTTTTATGTGTGTATTAATCCACAAGCTGATACAAGGTTCTATCGCTAACGGTTCAGTTTCTACGACATAGTGGGTGGGGTTAACCGACTAAAAGGGATAAGTGTCCATATCTATTGAACCAATCAAGATAGAATTTTGTTTTTGCAGATGGTAGGTTTTTATGTGTATATTAATCCACAAGCTGATACAAGGTTATATCGTTAACGGTTCAATTTCTACGTCAAAATGGGTGGGCTTAACCGACTAAAAGGGATAAGTGTCCATATCTATTGAACCAAGCAAGATATAATCGATTTTGTTTTTGCAGATGATAGGTTTTTATGTGTGTATTAATCCACAAGCTGATACAAGGTTCTACCGTTAACGGTTTAATTTCTACGTCAAAGTGGATGGGGTTAACCGACTAAAAGGGATAAGTGTCCATATCTATTGAACCAAGCAAAATAGAATCGATTTTGTTTTTGCACATGATAGGTTTTTATGTGTATATTAATCCACAAGCTGATACAAGGTTCTATCGTTAACGGCTCAATTTCTACGTCAAAGTGGATGGGGTTAACCGACTAAAAGGGGTAAGTGTCCATATCTATTGAACCAAACAAGATAGATTCGATTTTGTTTTTGAAGATGGTAGGTTTTTATGTGTATATTAATCCACAAGCTAATCCAAGGTTATATCGTTAACGGTTCAATTTCTACGTCAAAGTGGAAGGGATAAGTGTCCATATCTATTGAACCAAGCAAGATAGAATCGATTTTGTTTTTGCAGATGGTAGGTTTTTATGTGTATATTAATCCACAAGCTGACACAAGGTTCTATCGTTAACGGTTCAATTTCTACGTCAAAGTGGATGGGGTTAACCGACTAAAAGGGATAAGTGTCCATATCTATTGAACCAAACAAGATAGATTCGATTTTGTTTTTGCAGATGATAGGTTTTTATGTGTGTATTAATCCACAAGCTGATACAAGGTTCTATCGTTAACGGTTCAATTTCTACGTCAAAGTGAGTGGGGTTAACTGACTAAAAGGGATAAGTGTCCATATCTATTGAACAAAGCAAGATAGAATCGATTTTATTTTGGCAGATGGTAGGTTTTTATGTGTATATTAATCCACAAGCTGATACAAGGTTCTATCGTTAACGGTTCAATTTGTACGTCAAAGTGGATGGGGTTAACCGACTAAAAGGGATAAGTGTCCATATCTATTGAACCAAACAATATAGATTCGATTTTGTTTTTGAAGATGGTAGGTTTTTATGTGTATATTAATACACAAGCTGATCCAAGGTTATATCGTTAACGGTTCAATTTCTACGTCAAAGTGGATGGGGTTAACCGACTAAAAGGGATAAGTGTCCATATCTATTGAACCAAACAAGATAGATTCGATTTTGTTTTTGAAGATGGTAGGTTTTTATGTGTATATTAATCCACAAGCTGACCCAAGGTTATACCGTTAGTGGTTCAATTTCTACGTCAAAATGGGTGGGGTTAACCGACTAAAAGGGATAAGTGTGCATATCTATTGAACCAAGCAAGATAGAATCGATTTTGTTTTTGCAGATGATAGGTTTTTATGTGTATATTAATCCGCAAGCTGATCCAAGGTTCTATCGTTAACGGTTTAATTTCTACGTCAAAGTGGATGGGGTTGACCGACTAAAAGGGATAAGTGTCCATATCTATTGAACCAAGCAAGATAGAATCGATTTTGTTTTAGCACATGATAGGTTTTTATGTTTATATTAATCCACAAGCTGATACAAGGTTCTATCGTTAACGGTTCAATTTCTACGTCATACTGGGTGGGGTTAACCGACTAAAAGGGATAAGTGTCCATATCTTTTGAACCAAGCAAGATAGAATCGATTTTGTTTTTGCAGATGATAGTTTTTTATGTGTATATTAATTCGCAAGCTGACCTAAGGTTCTATCGTTAACGGTTCAATTTCTACGTCATACTGGGTGGGGTTAACCGACTAAAAGGGATAAGTGTCCATATCTATTGAACGAAGCGAGATAGAATCGATTTTGTTTTTGCAGATGATAGGTTTTTATGTGTATATTAATCCGCAAGCTGATCCAAGGTTCTATCGTTAACGGTTTAATTTCTACGTCAAAGTGGATGGGGTTAACCGACTAAAAGGGATAAGTGTCCATATCTATTGAACCAAGCAAGATAGAATCGATTTTGTTTTTGCACATGATAGGTTTTTATGTGTATATTAATCCACAAGCTGATACAAGGTTCTATCGTTAACGGTTCAATTTCTACGTCATACTGGGTGGGGTTAACCGACTAAAAGGGATAAGTGTCCATATCTATTGAACGAAGCGAGATAGAATCGATTTTGTTTTTGCAGATGATAGGTTTTTATGTGTATATTAATCCGCAAGCTGATCCAAGGTTCTATCGTTAACGGTTTAATTTCTACGTCAAAGTGGATGGGGTTAACCGACTAAAAGGGATAAGTGTCCATATCTATTGAACCAAACAAGATAGATTCGATTTTGTTTTTGAAGATGGTAGGTTTTTATGTGTATATTAATCCACAAGCTGACCCAAGGTTATACCGTTAACGGTTCAATTTCAACGTCAAAGTGGATGGGGTTAACCGACTAAAAGGGATAAGTGTCCATATCTATTGAACCAAACAAGATAGATTCGATTTTGTTTTTGCAGATGATAGGTTTTTATGTGTGTATTAATCCACAAGCTGATCCAAGGTTATATCGTTAACGGTTCAATTTCTACGTCAAAGTGGATGGGGTTAACCGACTAAAAGGGATAAGTGTCCATATCTATTGAACCAAACAAGATAGATTCGATTTTGTTTTTGAAGATGGTAGGTTTTTATGTGTATATTAATCCACAAGCTGATACAAGGTTCTATCGTTAACGGTTCAATTTCTACGTCAAAGTGGGTGGGGTTAACCGACTAAAAGGGATAAGTGTCCATATCTATTGAACCAAGCAAGATAGAATCGATTTTGTTTTTGCAGATGATAGGTTTTTATGTGTGTATTAATCCGCAAGCTGACCGAAGGTTATATCGTTAACGGTTCAATTTCTACGTCAAAATGGGTGGGGTTAACCGACTAAAAGGGATAAGTGTCCATATCTGTTGAACCAAGCAAGATAGAATCGATTTTGTTTTTGCAGATGATAGGTTTTTATGTGTGTATTAATCCACAAGCTGATACAAGGTTATAACGTTAACGGTTCAATTTCTACGTCAAAATGGGTGGGGTTAACCGACTAAAAGGGATAAGTGTCCATATCTATTGAACCAAGCAAGATAGAATCGATTTTGTTTTTGCAGATGATAGGTTTTTATGTGTGTATTAATCCACAAGCTGATACAAGGTTCTATCGCTAACGGTTCAATTTCTACGTCATAGTGGGTGGGGTTAACCGACTAAAAGGGTTAAGTGTCCATATCTATTGAACCAAGCAAGATAGAATCGATTGTGTTTTTGCAGCTGATAGGCTTTTATGTGTATATTAATCCGCAAGCTGATCCAAGGTTTTATCGTTAACGGTTTAATTTATACGTCAAAGTGGATCGGGTTAACCGACTAAAAGGGATAAGTGTCCATATCTATTGAACCAAGCAAGATAGAATCGATTTTGTTTTTGCAGATGATAGGCTTTTATGTATATATTAATCCGCAAGCTGATCCAAGGTTCTATCGTTAACGGTTTAATTTCTAAGTCAAAGTGGATGGAGTTAACCGACTAAAATGGATAAGTGTCCATATTTATTGTGGGTGGGGTTAACCGACTAAAAGGGATAAGTGTCCATATCTATTGAACCAAGCAAGATAGAATCGATTTTGTTTTTGAATTTGATAGGTTTTTATGTGTATATTAATCCACAAGCTGATCCAAAGCTCTATCTTTAATGGTTCAATTTCTACGTCATAGTGGGTGGGTTAACCGACTAAAAGGGATAAGTGTCCACATCTATTGAACCAAGCAAGATAGAATCGATTTTGTTTTTGCAGATGATAGGTTTTTATGTGTGTATTAATCCACAAGCTGATACAAGGTTCTATCGCTAACGGTTCAATTTTTGCGTCATACTGGGTGGGGTTAACCGACTAAAAGTTATAAGTGTCCATATCTATTGAACCAAGCAAGATAGAATCGATTTTTTTTTGCAGATTATAGGTTTTTATGTGTGTATTAATCCACAAGCTGATACAAGGTTAGGCTTTTATGTATATATTAATCCGCAAGCTGATCCAAGGTTCTATCGTTAACGGTTTAATTTCTACGTCAAAGTGGATGGAGTTAACCGACTAAAATGGATAAGTGTCCATATTAATTGTGGGTGGGGTTAACCGACTAAAAGGGATAAGTGTCCATATCTATTGAACCAAGCAAGATAGAATCGATTTTGTTTTTGAATTTGATAGGTTTTTATGTGTATATTAATCCACAAGCTGATCCAAAGCTCTATCTTTAATGGTTCAATTTCTACGTCATAGTGGGTGGGGTTAACCGACTAAAAGGGATAAGTGTCCATATCTATTGAACCAAGCAAGATAGAATCGATTTTGTTTTTGCAGATGATAGGTTTTTATGTGTGTATTAATCCACAAGCTGATACAAGGTTCTATCGCTAACGGTTCAATTTTTGCGTCATACTGGGTGGGGTTAACCGACTAAAAGTTATAAGTGTCCATATCTATTGAACCAAGCAAGATAGAATCGATTTTTTTTTTGCAGATTATAGGTTTTTATGTGTGTATTAATCCACAAGCTGATACAAGGTTCTATCGCTAACGGTTCAATTTCTACGTCATAGTGGGTGGGGTTAACCGACTAAAAGGGATAAGTGTCCATATCTATTGAACCAATCAAGATAGAATTTTGTTTTTGCAGATGGTAGGTTTTTATGTGTATATTAATCCACAAGCTGATACAAGGTTATATCGTTAACGGTTCAATTTCTACGTCAAAATGGGTGGGGTTAACCGACTAAAAGGGATAAGTGTCCATATCTATTGAACCAAGCAAGATAGAATCGATTTTGTTTTTGCAGATGATAGGTTTTTATGTGTGTATTAATCCACAAGCTGATACAAGGTTCTATCGTTAACGGTTTAATTTCTACGTCAAAGTGGATGGGGTTAACCGACTAAAAGGGATAAGTGTCCATATCTATTGAACCAAGCAAGATAGAATCGATTTTGTTTTTGCACATGATAGGTTTTTATGTGTATATTAATCCACAAGCTGATACAAGGTTCTATCGTTAACGGCTCAATTTCTACGTCAAAGTGGATGGGGTTAACCGACTAAAAGAGATAAGTGTCCATATCTATTGAACCAAACAAAATAGATTCGATTTTGTTTTTGAAGATGGTAGGTTTTTATGTGTATATTAATCCACAAGCTAATCCAAGGTTATATCGTTACCGGTTCAATTTCTACGTCAAAGTGGATGGGGTTAACCGACTAAAAGGGATAAGTGTCCATATCTATTGAACCAAGCAAGATAGAATCGATTTTGTTTTTGCAGTTGGTAGGTTTTTATGTGTATATTAATCCACAAGCTGACACAAGGTTCTATCGTTAACGGTTCAATTTCTACGTCAAAGTGGATGGGGTTAACCGACTAAAAGGGATAAGTGTCCATATCTATTGAACCAAACAAGATAGATTCGATTTTGTTTTTGCAGATGATAGGTTTTTATGTGTGTATTAATCCACAAGCTGATACAAGGTTCTATCGTTAACGGTTCAATTTCTACGTCAAAGTGAGTGGGGTTAACTGACTAAAAGGGATAAGTGTCCATATCTATTGAACAAAGCAAGATAGAATCGATTTTATTTTGGCAGATGGTAGGTTTTTATGTGTATATTAATCCACAAGCTGATACAAGGTTCTATCGTTAACGGTTCAATTTGTACGTCAAAGTGGATGGGGTTAACCGACTAAAAGGGATAAGTGTCCATATCTATTGAACCAAACAATATAGATTCGATTTTGTTTTTGAAGATGGTAGGTTTTTATGTGTATATTAATACACAAGCTGATCCAAGGTTATATCGTTAACGGTTCAATTTCTACGTCAAAGTGGATGGGGTTAACCGACTAAAAGGGATAAGTGTCCATATCTATTGAACCAAACAAGATAGATTCGATTTTGTTTTTGAAGATGGTAGGTTTTTATGTGTATATTAATCCACAAGCTGACCCAAGGTTATACCGTTAGTGGTTCAATTTCTACGTCAAAATGGGTGGGGTTAACCGACTAAAAGGGATAAGTGTGCATATCTATTGAACCAAGCAAGATAGAATCGATTTTGTTTTTGCAGATGATAGGTTTTTATGTGTATATTAATCCGCAAGCTGATCCAAGGTTCTATCGTTAACGGTTTAATTTCTACGTCAAAGTGGATGGGGTTGACCGACTAAAAGGGATAAGTGTCCATATCTATTGAACCAAGCAAGATAGAATCGATTTTGTTTTAGCACATGATAGGTTTTTATGTTTATATTAATCCACAAGCTGATACAAGGTTCTATCGTTAACGGTTCAATTTCTACGTCATACTGGGTGGGGTTAACCGACTAAAAGGGATAAGTGTCCTTATCTATTGAACCAAGCAAGACAGAATCGATTTTGTTTTTGCAGATGGTAGGTTTTTATGTGTATATTAATCCACAAGCTGATACAAGGCTCTATCGTTATCGGTTCAATTTCTACGTCAAAGTGGATGGGGTTAACCGACTAAAAGGGATAAGTGTCCATATCTTTTGAACCAAGCAAGATAGAATCGATTTTGTTTTTGCAGATGATAGTTTTTTATGTGTATATTAATTCGCAAGCTGATCTAAGGTTCTATCGTTAACGGTTCAATTTCTACGTCATACTGGGTGGGGTTAACCGACTAAAAGGGATAAGTGTCCATATCTATTGAACGGAGCGAGATATAATCGATTTTGTTTTTGCAGATGATAGGTTTTTATGTGTATATTAATCCGCAAGCTGATCCAAGGTTCTATCGTTAACGGTTTAATTTCTACGTCAAAGTGGATGGGGTTAACCGACTAAAAGGGATAAGTGTCCATATCTATTGAACCAAGCAAGATAGAATCGATTTTGTTTTTGCAGATGATAGGTTTTTATGTGTGTATTAATCCACAAGCTGATACAAGGTTCTATCGCTAACGGTTCAATTTCTACGTCATAGTGGGTGGGGTTAACCGACTAAAAGGGTTAAGTGTCCATATCTATTGAACCAAGCAAGATAGAATCGATTTTGTTTTTGCAGCTGATAGGCTTTTATGTGTATATTAATCCGCAAGCTGATCCAAGGTTCTATCGTTAACGGTTTAATTTCTACGTCAAAGTGGATCGGGTTAACCGACTAAAAGGGATAAGTGTCCATATCTATTGAACCAAGCAAGATAGAATCGATTTTGTTTTTGCAGATGATAGGCTTTTATGTATATATTAATCCGCAAGCTGATCCAAGGTTCTATCGTTAACGGTTTAATTTCTACGGCAAAGTGGATGGAGTTAACCGACTAAAATGGATAAGTGTCCATATTTATTGTGGGTGGGGTTAACCGACTAAAAGGGATAAGTGTCCATATCTATTGAACCAAGCAAGATAGAATCGATTTTGTTTTTGAATTTGATAGGTTTTTAAGTGTATATTAATCCACAAGCTGATCCAAAGCTCTATCTTTAATGGTTCAATTTCTACGTCATAGTGGGTGGGTTAACCGACTAAAAGGGATAAGTGTCCATATCTATTGAACCAAGCAAGATAGAATCGATTTTGTTTTTGCAGATGATAGGTTTTTATGTGTGTATTAATCCACAAGCTGATACAAGGTTCAATCGCTAACGGTTCAATTTTTGCGTCATACTGGGTGGGGTTAACCGACTAAAAGTTATAAGTGTCCATATCTATTGAACCAAGCAAGATAGAATCGATTTTTTTTTGCAGATTATAGGTTTTTATGTGTGTATTAATCCACAAGCTGATACAAGGTTAGGCTTTTATGTATATATTAATCCGCAAGCTGATCCAAGGTTCTATCGTTAACGGTTTAATTTCTACGTCAAAGTGGATGGAGTTAACCGCCTAAAATGGATAAGTGTCCATATTAATTGTGGGTGGGGTTAACCGACTAAAAGGGATAAGTGTCCATATCTATTGAACCAAGCAAGATAGAATCGATTTTGTTTTTGAATTTGATAGGTTTTTATGTGTATATTAATCCACAAGCTGATCCAAAGCTCTATCTTTAATGATTCAATTTCTACGTCATAGTGGGTGGGGTTAACCGACTAAAAGGGATAAGTGTCCATATCTATTGAACCAAGCAAGATAGAATCGATTTTGTTTTTGCAGATGATAGGTTTTTATGTGTGTATTAATCCACAAGCTGATACAAGGTTCTATCGCTAACGGTTCAATTTTTGCGTCATACTGGGTGGGGTTAACCGACTAAAAGTTATAAGTGTCCATATCTATTGAACCAAGCAAGATAGAATCGATTTTTTTTTTGCAGATTATAGGTTTTTATGTGTGTATTAATCCACAAGCTGATACAAGGTTCTATCGCTAACGGTTCAATTTCTACGTCATAGTGGGTGGGGTTAACCGACTAAAAGGGATAAGTGTCCATATCTATTGAACCAATCAAGATAGAATTTTGTTTTTGCAGATGGTAGGTTTTTATGTGTATATTAATCCACAAGCTGATACAAGGTTATATCGTTAACGGTTCAATTTCTACGTCAAAATGGGTGGGGTTAACCGACTAAAAGGGATAAGTGTCCATATCTATTGAACCAAGCAAGATAGAATCGATTTTGTTTTTGCAGATGATAGGTTTTTATGTGTGTATTAATCCACAAGCTGATACAAGGTTCTATCGTTAACGGTTCAATTTCTACGTCAAAGTGAGTGGGGTTAACTGACTAAAAGGGATAAGTGTCCATATCTATTGAACAAAGCAAGATAGAATCGATTTTATTTTGGCAGATGGTAGGTTTTTATGTGTATATTAATCCACAAGCTGATACAAGGTTCTATCGTTAACGGTTCAATTTGTACGTCAAAGTGGATGGGGTTAACCGACTAAAAGGGATAAGTGTCCATATCTATTGAACCAAACAATATAGATTCGATTTTGTTTTTGAAGATGGTAGGTTTTTATGTGTATATTAACACACAAGCTGATCCAAGGTTATATCGTTAACGGTTCAATTTCTACGTCAAAGTGGATGGGGTTAACCGACTAAAAGGGATAAGTGTCCATATCTATTGAACCAAACAAGATAGATTCGATTTTGTTTTTGAAGATGGTAGGTTTTTATGTGTATATTAATCCACAAGCTGACCCAAGGTTATACCGTTAGTGGTTCAATTTCTACGTCAAAATGGGTGTATATTAATCCACAAGCTAATCCAAGGTTATATCGTTAACGGTTCAATTTCTACGTCAAAGTGGATGGGGTTAACCGACTAAAAGGGATAAGTGTCCATATCTATTGAACCAAGCAAGATAGAATCGATTTTGTTTTTGCAGATGGTAGGTTTTTATGTGTATATTAATCCACAAGCTGACACAAGGTTCTATCGTTAACGGTTCAATTTCTACGTCAAAGTGGATGGGGTTAACCGACTAAAAGGGATAAGTGTCCATATCTATTGAACCAAACAAGATAGATTCGATTTTGTTTTTGCAGATGATAGGTTTTTATGTGTGTATTAATCCACAAGCTGATACAAGGTTCTATCGTTAACGGTTCAATTTCTACGTCAAAGTGAGTGGGGTTAACTGACTAAAAGGGATAAGTGTCCATATCTATTGAACAAAGCAAGATAGAATCGATTTTATTTTGGCAGATGGTAGGTTTTTATGTGTATATTAATCCACAAGCTGATACAAGGTTCTATCGTTAACGGTTCAATTTGTACGTCAAAGTGGATGGGGTTAACCGACTAAAAGGGATAAGTGTCCATATCTATTGAACCAAACAATATAGATTCGATTTTGTTTTTGAAGATGGTAGGTTTTTATGTGTATATTAACACACAAGCTGATCCAAGGTTATATCGTTAACGGTTCAATTTCTACGTCAAAGTGGATGGGGTTAACCGACTAAAAGGGATAAGTGTCCATATCTATTGAACCAAACAAGATAGATTCGATTTTGTTTTTGAAGATGGTAGGTTTTTATGTGTATATTAATCCACAAGCTGACCCAAGGTTATACCGTTAGTGGTTCAATTTCTACGTCAAAATGGGTGGGGTTAACCGACTAAAAGGGATAAGTGTGCATATCTATTGAACCAAGCAAGATAGAATCGATTTTGTTTTTGCAGATGATAGGTTTTTATGTGTATATTAATCCGCAAGCTGATCCAAGGTTCTATCGTTAACGGTTTAATTTCTACGTCAAAGTGGATGGGGTTGACCGACTAAAAGGGATAAGTGTCCATATCTATTGAACCAAGCAAGATAGAATCGATTTTGTTTTAGCACATGATAGGTTTTTATGTTTATATTAATCCACAAGCTGATACAAGGTTCTATCGTTAACGGTTCAATTTCTACGTCATACTGGGTGGGGTTAACCGACTAAAAGGGATAAGTGTCCATATCTATTGAACGAAGCGAGATATAATCGATTTTGTTTTTGCAGATGATAGGTTTTTATGTGTATATTAATCCGCAAGCTGATCCAAGGTTCTATCGTTAACGGTTTAATTTCTACGTCAAAGTGGATGGGGTTAACCGACTAAAAGGGATAAGTGTCCATATCTATTGAACCAAGCAAGATAGAATCGATTTTGTTTTTGCACATGATAGGTTTTTATGTGTATATTAATCCACAAGCTGATACAAGGTTCTATCGTTATCGGTTCAATTTCTACGTCAAAGTGGATGGGGTTAACCGACTAAAAGGGATAAGTGTCCATATCTTTTGAACCAAGCAAGATAGAATCGATTTTGTTTTTGCAGATGATAGTTTTTTATGTGTATATTAATTCGCAAGCTGATCTAAGGTTCTATCGTTAACGGTTCAATTTCTACGTCATACTGGGTGGGGTTAACCGACTAAAAGGGATAAGTGTCCATATCTATTGAACGAAGCGAGATATAATCGATTTTGTTTTTGCAGATGATAGGTTTTTATGTGTATATTAATCCGCAAGCTGATCCAAGGTTCTATCGTTAACGGTTTAATTTCTACGTCAAAGTGGATGGGGTTAACCGACTAAAAGGGATAAGTGTCCATATCTATTGAACCAAGCAAGATAGAATCGATTTTGTTTTTGCACATGATAGGTTTTTATGTGTATATTAATCCACAAGCTGATACAAGGTTCTATCGTTAACGGTTCAATTTCTGCGTCATACTGGGTGGGGTTAACCGACTAAAAGGGATAAGTGTCCATATCTATTGAACGAAGCGAGATAGAATCGATTTTGTTTTTGCAGATGATAGGTTTTTATGTGTATATTAATCCGCAAGCTGATCCAAGGTTCTATCGTTAACGGTTTAATTTCTACGTCAAAGTGGATGGGGTTAACCGACTAAAAGGGATAAGTGTCCATATCTATTGAACCAAACAAGATAGATTCGATTTTGTTTTTGAAGATGGTAGGTTTTTATGTGTATATTAATCCACAAGCTGACCCAAGGTTATACCGTTAACGGTTCAATTTCAACGTCAAAGTGGATGGGGTTAACCGACTAAAAGGGATAAGTGTCCATATCTATTGAACCAAACAAGATAGATTCGATTTTGTTTTTGCAGATGATAGGTTTTTATGTGTGTATTAATCCACAAGCTGATCCAAGGTTATATCGTTAACGGTTCAATTTCTACGTCAAAGTGGATGGGGTTAACCGACTAAAAGGGATAAGTGTCCATATCTATTGAACCAAACAAGATAGATTCGATTTTGTTTTTGAAGATGGTAGGTTTTTATGTGTATATTAATCCACAAGCTGATACAAGGTTCTATCGTTAACGGTTCAATTTCTACGTCAAAGTGGGTGGGGTTAACCGACTAAAAGGGATAAGTGTCCATATCTATTGAACCAAGCAAGATAGAATCGATTTTGTTTTTGAATTTGATAGGTTTTTATGTGTATATTAATCCACAAGCTGATCCAAAGCTCTATCTTTAATGGTTCAATTTCTACGTCATAGTGGGTGGGTTAACCGACTAAAAGGGATAAGTGTCCATATCTATTGAACCAAGCAAGATAGAATCGATTTTGTTTTTGCAGATGATAGGTTTTTATGTGTGTATTAATCCACAAGCTGATACAAGGTTCTATCGCTAACGGTTCAATTTTTGCGTCATGCTGGGTGGGGTTAACCGACTAAAAGTTATAAGTGTCCATATCTATTGAACCAAGCAAGATAGAATCGATTTTTTTTTGCAGATTATAGGTTTTTATGTGTGTATTAATCCACAAGCTGATACAAGGTTCTATCGCTAACGATTCAATTTCTACGTCATAGTGGGTGGGGTTAACCGACTAAAAGGGATAAGTGTCCATATCTATTGAACCAATCAAGATAGAATTTTGTTTTTGCAGATGGTAGGTTTTTATGTGTATATTAATCCACAAGCTGATACAAGGTTATATCGGTAACGGTTCAATTTCTACGTCAAAATGGGTGGGGTTAACCGACTAAAAGGGATAAGTGTCCATATCTATTGAACCAAGCAAGATAGAATCGATTTTGTTTTTGCAGATGATAGGTTTTTATGTGTATATTAATCCACAAGCTGATACAAGGTTCTATCGTTAACGGCTCAATTTCTACGTCAAAGTGGATGGGGTTAACCGACTAAAAGGGATAAGTGTCCATATCTATTGAACCAAGCAAGATAGAATCGATTTTGTTTTTGCACATGATAGGTTTTTATGTGTATATTAATCCACAAGCTGATACAAGGTTCTATCGTTAACGGCTCAATTTCTACGTCAAAGTGGATGGGGTTAACCGACTAAAAGGGATAAGTGTCCATATCTATTGAACCAAACAAGATAGATTCGATTTTGTTTTTGAAGATGGTAGGTTTTTATGTGTATATTAATCCACAAGCTAATCCAAGGTTATATCGTTAACGGTTCAATTTCTACGTCAAAGTGGATGGGGTTAACCGACTAAAAGGGATAAGTGTCCATATCTATTGAACCAAGCAAGATAGAATCGATTTTGTTTTTGCAGATGGTAGGTTTTTATGTGTATATTAATCCACAAGCTGACACAAGGTTCTATCGTTAACGGTTCAATTTCTACGTCAAAGTGGATGGGGTTAAACGACTAAAAGGGATAAGTGTCCATATCTATTGAACCAAACAAGATAGATTCGATTTTGTTTTTGAAGATGGTAGGTTTTTATGTGTATATTAATCCACAAGCTGATCCAAGGTTATATCGTTAACGGTTCAATTTCTACGTCAAAATGGGTGGGGTTAACCGACTAAAAGGGATAAGTGTCCATATCTATTGAACCAAGCAAGATAGAATCGATTTTGTTTTTGCAGACGATAGGTTTTTATGTGTGTATTAATCCACAAGCTGACACAAGGTTCTATCGTTAACGGTTTAATTTCTACGTCAAAGTGGATGGGGTTAACCGACTAAAAGGGATAAGTGTCCATATCTATTGAACCAAGCAAGATAGAATCGATTTTGTTTTTGCACATGATAGGTTTTTATGTGTATATTAATCCACAAGCTGATACAAGGTTCTATCGTTAGCGGCTCAATTTCTACGTCAAAGTGGATGGGGTTAACCGACTAAAAGGGATAAGTGTCCATATCTATTGAACCAAACAAGATAGATTCGATTTTGTTTTTGAAGATGGTAGGTTTTTATGTGTATATTAATCCACAAGCTAATCCAAGGTTATATCGTTAACGGTTCAATTTCTACGATAAAGTGGATGGGGTTAACCGACTAAGAGGGATAAGTGTCCATATCTATTAAACCAAGCAAGATAGAATCGATTTTGTTTTTGCACATGATAGGTTTTTATGTGTATATTAATCCGCAAGCTGATCCAAGGTTCTATCGTTAACGGTTTAATTTCTACGTCAAATTGGATGGGGTTAACCGACTAAAAGGGATAAGTGTCCATATCTATTGAACCAAACAAGATAGATTCGATTTTGTTTTTGAAGATGGTAGGTTTTTATGTGTATATTAATCCACAAGCTGACCCAAGGTTATACCGTTAACGGTTCAATTTCTACGTCAAAGTGGATGGGGTTAACCGACTAAAAGGGATAAGTGTCCATATCTATTGAACCAAACAAGATAGATTCGATTTTGTTTTTGCAGATGATAGGTTTTTATGTGTGTATTAATCCAGAAGCTGATCCAAGGTTATATCGTTAACGGTTCAATTTCTACGTCAAAGTGGATGGGGTTAACCGACTAAAAGGGATAAGTGTCCATATCTATTGAACCAAACAAGATAGATTCGATTTTGTTTTTGAAGATGGTAGGTTTTTATGTTTATATTAATCCACAAGCTGATACAAGGTTATATCGTTAACGGTTCAATTTCTACGTCAAAGTGGGTGGGGTTAACCGACTAAAAGGGATAAGTGTCCATATCTATTGAACCAAGCAAGATAGAATCGATTTTGTTTTTGCAGATGATAGGTTTTTATGTGTGTATTAATCCACAAGCTCATACAAGGTTCTATCGCTAACGGTTCAATTTCTACGTCATAGTGGGTGGAGTTAACCGACTAAAAGGGTTAAGTGTCCATATCTATTGAACCAAGCAAGATAGAATCGATTTTGTTTTTGCAGATGATAGGTTTTTATGTGTGTATTAATCCACAAGCTGATACAAGGTTATATCGTTAACGGTTCAATTTCTACGTCAAAATGGGTGGGGTTAACCGACTAAAAGGGATAAGTGTCCATATCTATTGAACCAAGCAAGATAGAATCGATTTTGTTTTTGCAGATGATAGGTTTTTATGTGTGTATTAATCCACAAGCTGATACAAGGTTATATCGTTAACGGTTCAATTTCTACGTCAAAATGGGTGGGGTTAACCGATTAAAAGGGATAAGTGTCCATATCTATTGAGCCAAGCAAGATAGAATCGATTTTGTTTTTGCAGATGATAGGTTTTTATGTGTGTATTAATCCACAAGCAGATACAAGGTTCTATCGCTAACGGTCCAATTTCTACGTCATAGTGGGTGGAGTTAACCGACTAAAAGGGTTAAGTGTCCATATCTATTGAACCAAGCAAGATAGAATCGATTTTGTTTTTGCACATGATAGGTTTTTATGTGTATATTAATCCACAAGCTGATACAAGGTTCTATCGTTAGCGGCTCAATTTCTACGTCAAAGTGGATGGGGTTAACCGACTAAAAGGGATAAGTGTCCATATCTATTGAACCAAACAAGATAGATTCGATTTTGTTTTTGAAGATGGTAGGTTTTTATGTGTATATTAATCCACAAGCTAATCCAAGGTTATATCGTTAACGGTTCAATTTCTACGATAAAGTGGATGGGGTTAACAGACTAAAAGGGATAAGTGTCCATATCTATTAAACCAAGCAAGATAGATTCGATTTTGTTTTTGAAGATGGTAGGTTTTTATGTTTATATTAATCCACAAGCTGATCCAAGGTTCTATCGTTAACGGTTTAATTTCTACGTCAAATTGGATGGGGTTAACCGACTAAAAGGGATAAGTGTCCATATCTATTGAACCAAGCAAGATAGAATCGATTTTGTTTTTGCACATGATAGGTTTTTATGTGTATATTAATCCGCAAGCTGATCCAAGGTTCTATCGTTAACGGTTTAATTTCTACGTCAAATTGGATGGGGTTAACCGACTAAAAGGGATAAGTGTCCATATCTATTGAACCAAACAAGATAGATTCGATTTTGTTTTTGCAGATGATAGGTTTTTATGTGTGTATTAATCCAGAAGCTGATCCAAGGTTATATCGTTAACGGTTCAATTTCTACGTCAAAGTGGATGGGGTTAACCGACTAAAAGGGATAAGTGTCCATATCTATTGAACCAAACAAGATAGATTCGATTTTGTTTTTGAAGATGGTAGGTTTTTATGTTTATATTAATCCACAAGCTGATACAAGGTTCTATCGTTAACGGTTCAATTTCTACGTCAAAGTGGGTGGGGTTAACCGACTAAAAGGGATAAGTGTCCATATCTATTGAACCAAGCAAGATAGATTCGATTTTGTTTTTGAAGATGGTAGGTTTTTATGTGTATATTAATCCACAAGCAGATACAAGGTTCTATCGCTAACGGTCCAATTTCTACGTCATAGTGGGTGGAGTTAACCGACTAAAAGGGTTAAGTGTCCATATCTATTGAACCAAACAAGATAGATTCGATTTTGTTTTTGAAGATGGTAGGTTTTTATGTTTATATTAATCCACAAGCTGATCCAAGGTTCTATCGTTAACGGTTTAATTTCTACGTCAAATTGGATGGGGTTAACCGACTAAAAGGGATAAGTGTCCATATCTATTGAACCAAGCAAGATAGATTCGATTTTGTTTTTGAAGATGGTAGGTTTTTATGTGTATATTAATCCACAAGCAGATACAAGGTTCTATCGCTAACGGTCCAATTTCTACGTCATAGTGGGTGGAGTTAACCGACTAAAAGGGTTAAGTGTCCATATCTATTGAACCAAACAAGATAGATTCGATTTTGTTTTTGAAGATGGTAGGTTTTTATGTGTATATTAATCCACAAGCTAATCCAAGGTTATATCGTTAACGGTTCAATTTCTACGATAAAGTGGATGGGGTTAACAGACTAAAAGGGATAAGTGTCCATATCTATTAAACCAAGCAAGATAGATTCGATTTTGTTTTTGAAGATGGTAGGTTTTTATGTTTATATTAATCCACAAGCTGATCCAAGGTTCTATCGTTAACGGTTTAATTTCTACGTCAAATTGGATGGGGTTAACCGACTAAAAGGGATAAGTGTCCATATCTATTGAACCAAACAAGATAGATTCGATTTTGTTTTTGAAGATGGTAGGTTTTTATGTTTATATTAATCCACAAGCTGATCCAAGGTTCTATCGTTAACGGTTTAATTTCTACGTCAAATTGGATGGGGTTAACCGACTAAAAGGGATAAGTGTCCATATCTATTGAACCAAGCAAGATAGATTCGATTTTGTTTTTGAAGATGGTAGGTTTTTATGTGTATATTAATCCACAAGCAGATACAAGGTTCTATCGCTAACGGTCCAATTTCTACGTCATAGTGGGTGGAGTTAACCGACTAAAAGGGTTAAGTGTCCATATCTATTGAACCAAGCAAGATAGAATCGATTTTGTTTTTGCAGATGATAGGTTTTTATGTGTGTATTAATCCAGAAGCTGATCCAAGGTTATATCGTTAACGGTTCAATTTCTACGTCAAAGTGGATGGGGTTAACCGACTAAAAGGGATAAGTGTCCATATCTATTGAACCAAACAAGATAGATTCGATTTTGTTTTTGAAGATGGTAGGTTTTTATGTGTATATTAATCCGCAAGCTGATCCAAGGTTCTATCGTTAACGGTTTAATTTCTACGTCAAATTGGATGGGGTTAACCGACTAAAAGGGATAAGTGTCCATATCTATTGAACCAAACAAGATAGATTCGATTTTGTTTTTGCAGATGATAGGTTTTTATGTGTGTATTAATCCAGAAGCTGATCCAAGGTTATATCGTTAACGGTTCAATTTCTACGTCAAAGTGGATGGGGTTAACCGACTAAAAGGGATAAGTGTCCATATCTATTGAACCAAACAAGATAGATTCGATTTTGTTTTTGAAGATGGTAGGTTTTTATGTTTATATTAATCCACAAGCTGATACAAGGTTCTATCGTTAACGGTTCAATTTCTACGTCAAAGTGGGTGGGGTTAACCGACTAAAAGGGATAAGTGTCCATATCTATTGAACCAAGCAAGATAGATTCGATTTTGTTTTTGAAGATGGTAGGTTTTTATGTGTATATTAATCCACAAGCTGACACAAGGTTCTATCGTTAACGGTTCAATTTCTACGTCAAAGTGGATGGGGTTAAACGACTAAAAGGGATAAGTGTCCATATCTATTGAACCAAGAAAGGTAGAATGGATTTTGTTTTTGCAGATGATAGGTTTTTATGTGTATTAATCCACAAGCTGATCCAAGGTTCTATCGTTAACGGTTTAATTTCTACGTCAAAGTGGATGGGGTTAACCGACTAAAAGGGATAAGTGTCCATATCTATTGAACCAAGCAAGATAGAATCGATTTTGTTTTTGCACATGATAGGTTTTTATGTGTATATTAATCCACAAGCTGATACAAGGTTCTATCGTTAACGGCTCAATTTCTACGTCAAAGTGGATGGGGTTAACCGACTAAAAGGGATAAGTGTCCATATCTATTGAACCAAACAAAATAGATTCGATTTTGTTTTTGAAGATGGTAGGTTTTTATGTGTATATTAATCCACAAGCTAATCCAAGGTTATATCGTTAACGGTTCAATTTCTACGTCAAAGTGGATGGGGTTAACCGACTAAAAGGGATAAGTGTCCACATCTATTGAACCAAGCAAGATAGAATCGATTTTGTTTTTGCAGATGGTAGGTTTTTATGTGTATATTAATCCACAAGCTGACACAAGGTTCTATCGTTAACGGTTCAATTTCTACGTCAAAGTGGATGGGGTTAACCGACTAAAAGGGATAAGTGTCCATATCTATTGAACCAAACAAGATAGATTCGATTTTGTTTTTGCAGATGATAGGTTTTTATGTGTGTATTAATCCACAAGCTGATACAAGGTTCTATCGTTAACGGTTCAATTTCTACGTCAAAGTGAGTGGGGTTAACTGACTAAAAGGGATAAGTGTCCATATCTATTGAACAAAGCAAGATAGAATCGATTTTATTTTGGAAGATGGTAGGTTTTTATGTGTATATTAATCCACAAGCTGATACAAGGTTCTATCGTTAACGGTTCAATTTGTACGTCAAAGTGGATGGGGTTAACCGACTAAAAGGGATAAGTGTCCATATCTATTGAACCAAACAATATAGATTCGATTTTGTTTTTGAAGATGGTAGGTTTTTATGTGTATATTAACACACAAGCTGATCCAAGGTTATATCGTTAACGGTTCAATTTCTACGTCAAAGTGGATGGGGTTAACCGACTAAAAGGGATAAGTGTCCATATCTATTGAACCAAACAAGATAGATTCGATTTTGTTTTTGAAGATGGTAGGTTTTTATGTGTATATTAATCCACAAGCTGACCCAAGGTTATACCGTTAGTGGTTCAATTTCTACGTCAAAATGGGTGGGGTTAACCGACTAAAAGGGATAAGTGTGCATATCTATTGAACCAAGCAAGATAGAATCGATTTTGTTTTTGCAGATGATAGGTTTTTATGTGTATATTAATCCGCAAGCTGATCCAAGGTTCTATCGTTAACGGTTTAATTTCTACGTCAAAGTGGATGGGGTTGACCGACTAAAAGGGATAAGTGTCCATATCTATTGAACCAAGCAAGATAGAATCGATTTTGTTTTAGCACATGATAGGTTTTTATGTTTATATTAATCCACAAGCTGATACAAGGTTCTATCGTTAACGGTTCAATTTCTACGTCATACTGGGTGGGGTTAACCGACTAAAAGGGATAAGTGTCCATATCTATTGAACCAAGCAAGACAGAATCGATTTTGTTTTTGCAGATGGTAGGTTTTTATGTGTATATTAATCCACAAGCTGATACAAGGCTCTATCGTTATCGGTTCAATTTCTACGTCAAAGTGGATGGGGTTAACCGACTAAAAGGGATAAGTGTCCATATCTTTTGAACCGAGCAAGATAGAATCGATTTTGTTTTTGCAGATGATAGTTTTTTATGTGTATATTAATTCGCAAGCTGATCTAAGGTTCTATCGTTAACGGTTCAATTTCTACGTCATACTGGGTGGGGTTAACCGACTAAAAGGGATAAGTGTCCATATCTATTGAACGAAGCGAGATATAATCGATTTTGTTTTTGCAGATGATAGGTTTTTATGTGTATATTAATCCGCAAGCTGATCCAAGGTTCTATCGTTAACGGTTTAATTTCTACGTCAAAGTGGATGGGGTTAACCGACTAAAAGGGATAAGTGTCCATATCTATTGAACCAAGCAAGATAGAATCGATTTTGTTTTTGCACATGATAGGTTTTTATGTGTATATTAATCCACAAGCTGATACAAGGTTCTATCGTTAACGGTTCAATTTCTGCGTCATACTGGGTGGGGTTAACCGACTAAAAGGGATAAGTGTCCATATCTATTGAACCAAACAAGATAGATTCGATTTTGTTTTTGAAGATGGTAGGTTTTTATGTGTATATTAATCCACAAGCTGACCCAAGGTTATACCGTTAACGGTTCAATTTCAACGTCAAAGTGGATGGGGTTAACCGACTAAAAGGGATAAGTGTCCATATCTATTGAACCAAACAAGATAGATTCGATTTTGTTTTTGCAGATGATAGGTTTTTATGTGTGTATTAATCCACAAGCTGATCCAAGGTTATATCGTTAACGGTTCAATTTCTACGTCAAAGTGGATGGGGTTAACCGACTAAAAGGGATAAGTGTCCATATCTATTGAACCAAACAAGATAGATTCGATTTTGTTTTTGAAGATGGTAGGTTTTTATGTGTATATTAATCCACAAGCTGATACAAGGTTCTATCGTTAACGGTTCAATTTCTACGTCAAAGTGGGTGGGGTTAACCGACTAAAAGGGATAAGTGTCCATATCTATTGAACCAAGCAAGATAGAATCGATTTTGTTTTTGAATTTGATAGGTTTTTATGTGTATATTAATCCACAAGCTGATCCAAAGCTCTATCTTTAATGGTTCAATTTCTACGTCATAGTGGGTGGGTTAACCGACTAAAAGGGATAAGTGTCCATATCTATTGAACCAAGCAAGATAGAATCGATTTTGTTTTTGCAGATGATAGGTTTTTATGTGTGTATTAATCCACAAGCTGATACAAGGTTCTATCGCTAACGGTTCAATTTTTGCGTCATACTGGGTGGGGTTAACCGACTAAAAGTTATAAGTGTCCATATCTATTGAACCAAGCAAGATAGAATCGATTTTGTTTTTGCAGATGGTAGGTTTTTATGTGTATATTAATCCACAAGCTGACACAAGGTTCTATCGTTAACGGTTCAATTTCTACGTCAAAGTGGGTGGGGTTAACCGACTAAAAGGGATAAGTGTCCATATCTATTGAACCAATCAAGATAGAATTTTGTTTTTGCAGATGGTAGGTTTTTATGTGTATATTAATCCACAAGCTGATACAAGGTTATATCGGTAACGGTTCAATTTCTACGTCAAAATGGGTGGGGTTAACCGACTAAAAGGGATAAGTGTCCATATCTATTGAACCAAGCAAGATAGAATCGATTTTGTTTTTGCAGATGATAGGTTTTTATGTGTATATTAATCCACAAGCTGATACAAGGTTCTATCGTTAACGGTTCAATTTGTACGTCAAAGTGGATGGGGTTAACCGACTAAAAGGGATAAGTGTCCATATCTATTGAACCAAACAATATAGATTAGATTTTGTTTTTGAAGATGGTAGGTTTTTATGTGTATATTAACACACAAGCTGATCCAAGGTTATATCGTTAACGGTTCAATTTCTACGTCAAAGTGGATGGGGTTAACCGACTAAAAGGGATAAGTGTCCATATCTATTGAACCAAACAAGATAGATTCGATTTTGTTTTTGAAGATGGTAGGTTTTTATGTGTATATTAATCCACAAGCAACGTCAATTTTGTTTTAGCACATGATAGGTTTTTATGTTTATATTAATCCACAAGCTGATACAAGGTTCTATCGTTAACGGTTCAATTTCTACGTCATACTGGGTGGGGTTAACCGACTAAAAGGGATAAGTGTCCATATCTATTGAACCAAGCAAGACAGAATCGATTTTGTTTTTGCAGATGGTAGGTTTTTATGTGTATATTAATCCACAAGCTGATACAAGGCTCTATCGTTATCGGTTCAATTTCTACGTCAAAGTGGATGGGGTTAACCGACTAAAAGGGATAAGTGTCCATATCTTTTGAACCAAGCAAGATAGAATCGATTTTGTTTTTGCAGATGATAGTTTTTTATGTGTATATTAATTCGCAAGCTGATCTAAGGTTCTATCGTTAACGGTTCAATTTCTACGTCATACTGGGTGGGGTTAACCGAATAAAAGGGATAAGTGTCCATATCTATTGAACGAAGCGAGATATAATCGATTTTGTTTTTGCAGATGATAGGTTTTTATGTGTATATTAATCCGCAAGCTGATCCAAGGTTCTATCGTTAACGGTTTAATTTCTACGTCAAAGTGGATGGGGTTAACCGACTAAAAGGGATAAGTGTCCATATCTATTGAACCAAGCAAGATAGAATCGATTTTGTTTTTGCACATGATAGGTTTTTATGTGTATATTAATCCACAAGCTGATACAAGGTTCTATCGTTAACGGTTCAATTTCTGCGTCATACTGGGTGGGGTTAACCGACTAAAAGGGATAAGTGTCCATATCTATTGAACCAAACAAGATAGATTCGATTTTGTTTTTGAAGATGGTAGGTTTTTATGTGTATATTAATCCACAAGCTGACCCAAGGTTATACCGTTAACGGTTCAATTTCAACGTCAAAGTGGATGGGGTTAACCGACTAAAAGGGATAAGTGTCCATATCTATTGAACCAAACAAGATAGATTCGATTTTGTTTTTGCAGATGATAGGTTTTTATGTGTGTATTAATCCACAAGCTGATCGAAGGTTATATCGTTAACGGTTCAATTTCTACGTCAAAGTGGATGGGGTTAACCGACTAAAAGGGATAAGTGTCCATATCTATTGAACCAAACAAGATAGATTCGATTTTGTTTTTGAAGATGGTAGGTTTTTATGTGTATATTAATCCACAAGCTGATACAAGGTTCTATCGTTAACGGTTCAATTTCTACGTCAAAGTGGGTGGGGTTAACCGACTAAAAGGGATAAGTGTCCATATCTATTGAACCAAGCAAGATAGAATCGATTTTGTTTTTGAATTTGATAGGTTTTTATGTGTATATTAATCCACAAGCTGATCCAAAGCTCTATCTTTAATGGTTCAATTTCTACGTCATAGTGGGTGGGTTAACTGACTAAAAGGGATAAGTGTCCATATCTATTGAACCAAGCAAGATAGAATCGATTTTGTTTTTGCAGATGATAGGTTTTTATGTGTGTATTAATCCACAAGCTGATACAAGGTTCTATCGCTAACGGTTCAATTTTTGCGTCATACTGGGTGGGGTTAACCGACTAAAAGTTATAAGTGTCCATATCTATTGAACCAAGCAAGATAGAATCGATTTTTTTTTGCAGATTATAGGTTTTTATGTGTGTATTAATCCACAAGCTGATACAAGGTTCTATCGTTAACGGTTCAATTTCTACGTCATACTGGGTGGGGTTAACCGACTAAAAGGGATAAGTGTCCATATCTATTGAACCAAGCAAGACAGAATCGATTTTGTTTTTGCAGATGGTAGGTTTTTATGTGTATATTAATCCACAAGCTGATACAAGGCTCTATCGTTATCGGTTCAATTTCTACGTCAAAGTGGATGGGGTTAACCGACTAAAAGGGATAAGTGTCCATATCTTTTGAACCAAGCAAGATAGAATCGATTTTGTTTTTGCAGATGATAGTTTTTTATGTGTATATTAATTCGCAAGCTGATCTAAGGTTCTATCGTTAACGGTTCAATTTCTACGTCATACTGGGTGGGGTTAACCGAATAAAAGGGATAAGTGTCCATATCTATTGAACGAAGCGAGATATAATCGATTTTGTTTTTGCAGATGATAGGTTTTTATGTGTATATTAATCCGCAAGCTGATCCAAGGTTCTATCGTTAACGGTTTAATTTCTACGTCAAAGTGGATGGGGTTAACCGACTAAAAGGGATAAGTGTCCATATCTATTGAACCAAGCAAGATAGAATCGATTTTGTTTTTGCACATGATAGGTTTTTATGTGTATATTAATCCACAAGCTGATACAAGGTTCTATCGTTAACGGTTCAATTTCTGCGTCATACTGGGTGGGGTTAACCGACTAAAAGGGATAAGTGTCCATATCTATTGAACCAAACAAGATAGATTCGATTTTGTTTTTGAAGATGGTAGGTTTTTATGTGTATATTAATCCACAAGCTGACCCAAGGTTATACCGTTAACGGTTCAATTTCAACGTCAAAGTGGATGGGGTTAACCGACTAAAAGGGATAAGTGTCCATATCTATTGAACCAAACAAGATAGATTCGATTTTGTTTTTGCAGATGATAGGTTTTTATGTGTGTATTAATCCACAAGCTGATCCAAGGTTATATCGTTAACGGTTCAATTTCTACGTCAAAGTGGATGGGGTTAACCGACTAAAAGGGATAAGTGTCCATATCTATTGAACCAAACAAGATAGATTCGATTTTGTTTTTGAAGATGGTAGGTTTTTATGTGTATATTAATCCACAAGCTGATACAAGGTTCTATCGTTAACGGTTCAATTTCTACGTCAAAGTGGGTGGGGTTAACCGACTAAAAGGGATAAGTGTCCATATCTATTGAACCAAGCAAGATAGAATCGATTTTGTTTTTGAATTTGATAGGTTTTTATGTGTATATTAATCCACAAGCTGATCCAAAGCTCTATCTTTAATGGTTCAATTTCTACGTCATAGTGGGTGGGTTAACCGACTAAAAGGGATAAGTGTCCATATCTATTGAACCAAGCAAGATAGAATCGATTTTGTTTTTGCAGATGATAGGTTTTTATGTGTGTATTAATCCACAAGCTGATACAAGGTTCTATCGCTAACGGTTCAATTTTTGCGTCATACTGGGTGGGGTTAACCGACTAAAAGTTATAAGTGTCCATATCTATTGAACCAAGCAAGATAGAATCGATTTTGTTTTTGCAGATGGTAGGTTTTTATGTGTATATTAATCCACAAGCTGACACAAGGTTCTATCGTTAACGGTTCAATTTCTACGTCAAAGTGGGTGGGGTTAACCGACTAAAAGGGATAAGTGTCCATATCTATTGAACCAATCAAGATAGAATTTTGTTTTTGCAGATGGTAGGTTTTTATGTGTATATTAATCCACAAGCTGATACAAGGTTATATCGGTAACGGTTCAATTTCTACGTCAAAATGGGTGGGGTTAACCGACTAAAAGGGATAAGTGTCCATATCTATTGAACCAAGCAAGATAGAATCGATTTTGTTTTTGCAGATGATAGGTTTTTATGTGTATATTAATCCACAAGCTGATACAAGGTTCTATCGTTAACGGTTCAATTTGTACGTCAAAGTGGATGGGGTTAACCGACTAAAAGGGATAAGTGTCCATATCTATTGAACCAAACAATATAGATTCGATTTTGTTTTTGAAGATGGTAGGTTTTTATGTGTATATTAACACACAAGCTGATCCAAGGTTATATCGTTAACGGTTCAATTTCTACGTCAAAGTGGATGGGGTTAACCGACTAAAAGGGATAAGTGTCCATATCTATTGAACCAAACAAGATAGATTCGATTTTGTTTTTGAAGATGGTAGGTTTTTATGTGTATATTAATCCACAAGCAACGTCAATTTTGTTTTAGCACATGATAGGTTTTTATGTTTATATTAATCCACAAGCTGATACAAGGTTCTATCGTTAACGGTTCAATTTCTACGTCATACTGGGTGGGGTTAACCGACTAAAAGGGATAAGTGTCCATATCTATTGAACCAAGCAAGACAGAATCGATTTTGTTTTTGCAGATGGTAGGTTTTTATGTGTATATTAATCCACAAGCTGATACAAGGCTCTATCGTTATCGGTTCAATTTCTACGTCAAAGTGGATGGGGTTAACCGACTAAAAGGGATAAGTGTCCATATCTTTTGAACCAAGCAAGATAGAATCGATTTTGTTTTTGCAGATGATAGTTTTTTATGTGTATATTAATTCGCAAGCTGATCTAAGGTTCTATCGTTAACGGTTCAATTTCTACGTCATACTGGGTGGGGTTAACCGAATAAAAGGGATAAGTGTCCATATCTATTGAACGAAGCGAGATATAATCGATTTTGTTTTTGCAGATGATAGGTTTTTATGTGTATATTAATCCGCAAGCTGATCCAAGGTTCTATCGTTAACGGTTTAATTTCTACGTCAAAGTGGATGGGGTTAACCGACTAAAAGGGATAAGTGTCCATATCTATTGAACCAAGCAAGATAGAATCGATTTTGTTTTTGCACATGATAGGTTTTTATGTGTATATTAATCCACAAGCTGATACAAGGTTCTATCGTTAACGGTTCAATTTCTGCGTCATACTGGGTGGGGTTAACCGACTAAAAGGGATAAGTGTCCATATCTATTGAACCAAACAAGATAGATTCGATTTTGTTTTTGAAGATGGTAGGTTTTTATGTGTATATTAATCCACAAGCTGACCCAAGGTTATACCGTTAACGGTTCAATTTCAACGTCAAAGTGGATGGGGTTAACCGACTAAAAGGGATAAGTGTCCATATCTATTGAACCAAACAAGATAGATTCGATTTTGTTTTTGCAGATGATAGGTTTTTATGTGTGTATTAATCCACAAGCTGATCCAAGGTTATATCGTTAACGGTTCAATTTCTACGTCAAAGTGGATGGGGTTAACCGACTAAAAGGGATAAGTGTCCATATCTATTGAACCAAACAAGATAGATTCGATTTTGTTTTTGAAGATGGTAGGTTTTTATGTGTATATTAATCCACAAGCTGATACAAGGTTCTATCGTTAACGGTTCAATTTCTACGTCAAAGTGGGTGGGGTTAACCGACTAAAAGGGATAAGTGTCCATATCTATTGAACCAAGCAAGATAGAATCGATTTTGTTTTTGAATTTGATAGGTTTTTATGTGTATATTAATCCACAAGCTGATCCAAAGCTCTATCTTTAATGGTTCAATTTCTACGTCATAGTGGGTGGGTTAACTGACTAAAAGGGATAAGTGTCCATATCTATTGAACCAAGCAAGATAGAATCGATTTTGTTTTTGCAGATGATAGGTTTTTATGTGTGTATTAATCCACAAGCTGATACAAGGTTCTATCGCTAACGGTTCAATTTTTGCGTCATACTGGGTGGGGTTAACCGACTAAAAGTTATAAGTGTCCATATCTATTGAACCAAGCAAGATAGAATCGATTTTTTTTTGCAGATTATAGGTTTTTATGTGTGTATTAATCCACAAGCTGATACAAGGTTCTATCGCTAACGGTTCAATTTCTACGTCATAGTGGGTGGGGTTAACCGACTAAAAGGGATAAGTGTCCATATCTATTGAACCAATCAAGATAGAATTTTGTTTTTGCAGATGGTAGGTTTTTATGTGTATATTAATCCACAAGCTGATACAAGGTTATATCGGTAACGGTTCAATTTCTACGTCAAAATGGGTGGGGTTAACCGACTAAAAGGGATAAGTGTCCATATCTATTGAACCAAGCAAGATAGAATCGATTTTGTTTTTGCAGATGATAGGTTTTTATGTGTATATTAATCCACAAGCTGATACAAGGTTCTATCGTTAACGGCTCATTTCTACGTCAAAGTGGATGGGGTTAACCGACTAAAAGGGATAAGTGTCCATATCTATTGAACCAAGCAAGATAGAATCGATTTTGTTTTTGCACATGATAGGTTTTTATGTGTATATTAATCCACAAGCTGATACAAGGTTCTATCGTTAACGGCTCAATTTCTACGTCAAAGTGGATGGGGTTAACCGACTAAAAGGGATAAGTGTCCATATCTATTGAACCAAACAAGATAGATTCGATTTTGTTTTTGAAGATGGTAGGTTTTTATGTGTATATTAATCCACAAGCTAATCCAAGGTTATATCGTTAACGGTTCAATTTCTACGTCAAAGTGGATGGGGTTAACCGACTAAAAGGGATAAGTGTCCATATCTATTGAACCAAGCAAGATAGAATCGATTTTGTTTTTGCAGATGGTAGGTTTTTATGTGTATATTAATCCACAAGCTGACACAAGGTTCTATCGTTAACGGTTCAATTTCTACGTCAAAGTGGATGGGGTTAAACGACTAAAAGGGATAAGTGTCCATATCTATTGAACCAAACAAGATAGATTCGATTTTGTTTTTGAAGATGGTAGGTTTTTATGTGTATATTAATCCACAAGCTGATCCAAGGTTATATCGTTAACGGTTCAATTTCTACGTCAAAATGGGTGGGGTTAACCGACTAAAAGGGATAAGTGTCCATATCTATTGAACCAAGCAAGATAGAATCGATTTTGTTTTTGCAGATGATAGGTTTTTATGTGTGTATTAATCCACAAGCTGATACAAGGTTCTATCGTTAACGGTTTAATTTCTACGTCAAAGTGGATGGGGTTAACCGACTAAAAGGGATAAGTGTCCATATCTATTGAACCAAGCAAGATAGAATCGATTTTGTTTTTGCACATGATAGGTTTTTATGTGTATATTAATCCACAAGCTGATACAAGGTTCTATCGTTAGCGGCTCAATTTCTACGTCAAAGTGGATGGGGTTAACCGACTAAAAGGGATAAGTGTCCATATCTATTGAACCAAACAAGATAGATTCGATTTTGTTTTTGAAGATGGTAGGTTTTTATGTGTATATTAATCCACAAGCTAATCCAAGGTTATATCGTTAACGGTTCAATTTCTACGATAAAGTGGATGGGGTTAACCGACTAAAAGGGATAAGTGTCCATATCTATTAAACCAAGCAAGATAGAATCGATTTTGTTTTTGCACATGATAGGTTTTTATGTGTATATTAATCCGCAAGCTGATCCAAGCTTCTATCGTTAACGGTTTAATTTCTACGTCAAATTGGATGGGGTTAACCGACTAAAAGGGATAAGTGTCCATATCTATTGAACCAAACAAGATAGATTCGATTTTGTTTTTGAAGATGGTAGGTTTTTATGTGTATATTAATCCACAAGCTGACCCAAGGTTATACCGTTAACGGTTCAATTTCTACGTCAAAGTGGATGGGGTTAACCGACTAAAAGGGATAAGTGTCCATATCTATTGAACCAAACAAGATAGATTCGATTTTGTTTTTGCAGATGATAGGTTTTTATGTGTGTATTAATCCAGAAGCTGATCCAAGGTTATATCGTTAACGGTTCAATTTCTACGATAAAGTGGATGGGGTTAACCGACTAAAAGGGATAAGTGTCCATATCTATTGAACCAAGCAAGATAGAATCGATTTTGTTTTTGCAGATGATAGGTTTTTATGTGTGTATTAATCCACAAGCTGATACAAGGTTCTATCGCTAACGGTTCAATTTCTACGTCATAGTGGGTGGAGTTAACCGACTAAAAGGGTTAAGTGTCCATATCTATTGAACCAAGCAAGATAGAATCGATTTTGTTTTTGCAGATGATAGGTTTTTATGTGTGTATTAATCCACAAGCTGATACAAGGTTATATCGTTAACGGTTCAATTTCTACGTCAAAATGGGTGGGGTTAACCGACTAAAAGGGATAAGTGTCCATATCTATTGAACCAAGCAAGATAGAATCGATTTTGTTTTTGCAGATGATAGGTTTTTATGTGTGTATTAATCCACAAGCTGATACAAGGTTATATCGTTAACGGTTCAATTTCTACGTCAAAATGGGTGGGGTTAACCGATTAAAAGGGATAAGTGTCCATATCTATTGAGCCAAGCAAGATAGAATCGATTTTGTTTTTGCAGATGATAGGTTTTTATGTGTGTATTAATCCACAAGCAGATACAAGGTTCTATCGCTAACGGTCCAATTTCTACGTCATAGTGGGTGGAGTTAACCGACTAAAAGGGTTAAGTGTCCATATCTATTGAACCAAGCAAGATAGAATCGATTTTGTTTTTGCAGCTGATAGGCTTTTATGTGTATATTAATCCGCAAGCTGATCCAAGGTTCTATCGTTAACGGTTCAATTTCTACGTCAAAGTGGGTGGGGTTAACCGACTAAAAGGGATAAGTGTCCATATCTATTGAACCAAGCAAGATAGAATCGATTTTGTTTTTGCAGATGATAGGTTTTTATGTGTGTATTAATCCACAAGCTGATACAAGGTTCTATCGCTAACGGTTCAATTTCTACGTCATAGTGGGTGGAGTTAACCGACTAAAAGGGATAAGTGTCCATATCTATTGAACCAAACAAGATAGATTCGATTTTGTTTTTGCAGATGATAGGTTTTTATGTGTGTATTAATCCACAAGCTGATACAAGGTTATATCGTTAACGGTTCAATTTCTACGTCAAAATGGGTGGGGTTAACCGACTAAAAGGGATAAGTGTCCATATCTATTGAACCAAGCAAGATAGAATCGATTTTGTTTTTGCAGATGATAGGTTTTTATGTGTGTATTAATCCACAAGCTGATACAAGGTTCTATCGCTAACGGTTCAATTTCTACGTCATAGTGGGTGGAGTTAACCGACTAAAAGGGTTAAGTGTCCATATCTATTGAACCAAGCAAGATAGATTCGATTTTGTTTTTGAAGATGGTAGGTTTTTATGTGTATATTAATCCACAAGCTGACCCAAGGTTATACCGTTAGTGGTTCAATTTCTACGTCAAAATGGGTGGGGTTAACCGACTAAAAGGGATAAGTGTGCATATCTATTGAACCAAGCAAGATAGAATCGATTTTGTTTTTGCAGATGATAGGTTTTTATGTGTATATTAATCCGCAAGCTGATCCAAGGTTATATCGTTAACGGTTCAATTTCTACGTCAAAGTGGATGGGGTTAACCGACTAAAAGGGATAAGTGTCCATATCTATTGAACCAAACAAGATAGATTCGATTTTGTTTTTGAAGATGGTAGGTTTTTATGTGTATATTAATCCACAAGCTGACCCAAGGTTATACCGTTATTGGTTCAATTTCTACGTCAAAATGGGTGGGGTTAACCGACTAAAAGGGATAAGTGTGCATATCTATTGAACCAAGCAAGATAGAATCGATTTTGTTTTTGCAGATGATAGGTTTTTATGTGTATATTAATCCGCAAGCTGATCCAAGGTTCTATCGTTAACGGTTTAATTTCTACGTCAAAGTGGATGGGGTTGACCGACTAAAAGGGATAAGTGTCCATATCTATTGAACCAAGCAAGATAGAATCGATTTTGTTTTTGCAGATGATAGGTTTTTATGTGTGTATTAATCCACAAGCTGATACAAGGTTATATCGTTAACGGTTCAATTTCTACGTCATAGTGGGTGGAGTTAACCGACTAAAAGGGTTAAGTGTCCATATCTATTGAACCAAGCAAGATAGAATCGATTTTGTTTTTGCAGCTGATAGGCTTTTATGTGTATATTAATCCGCAAGCTGATACAAGGTTCTATCGCTAACGGTTCAATTTCTACGTCATAGTGGGTGGAGTTAACCGACTAAAAGGGATAAGTGTCCATATCTATTGAACCAAACAATATAGATTCGATTTTGTTTTTGAAGATGGTAGGTTTTTATGTGTATATTAATACACAAGCTGATCCAAGGTTATATCGTTAACGGTTCAATTTCTACGTCAAAGTGGATGGGGTTAACCGACTAAAAGGGATAAGTGTCCATATCTATTGAACCAAACAAGATAGATTCGATTTTGTTTTTGAAGATGGTAGGTTTTTATGTGTATATTAATCCACAAGCTGACCCAAGGTTATACCGTTAGTGGTTCAATTTCTACGTCAAAATGGGTGGGGTTAACCGACTAAAAGGGATAAGTGTGCATATCTATTGAACCAAGCAAGATAGAATCGATTTTGTTTTTGCAGATGATAGGTTTTTATGTGTATATTAATCCGCAAGCTGATCCAAGGTTCTATCGTTAACGGTTTAATTTCTACGTCAAAGTGGATGGGGTTGACCGACTAAAAGGGATAAGTGTCCATATCTATTGAACCAAGCAAGATAGAATCGATTTTGTTTTAGCACATGATAGGTTTTTATGTTTATATTAATCCACAAGCTGATACAAGGTTCTATCGTTAACGGTTCAATTTCTACGTCATACTGGGTGGGGTTAACCGACTAAAAGGGATAAGTGTCCATATCTATTGAACCAAGCAAGACAGAATCGATTTTGTTTTTGCAGATGGTAGGTTTTTATGTGTATATTAATCCACAAGCTGATACAAGGCTCTATCGTTATCGGTTCAATTTCTACGTCAAAGTGGATGGGGTTAACCGACTAAAAGGGATAAGTGTCCATATCTTTTGAACCAAGCAAGATAGAATCGATTTTGTTTTTGCAGATGATAGTTTTTTATGTGTATATTAATTCGCAAGCTGATCTAAGGTTCTATCGTTAACGGTTCAATTTCTACGTCATACTGGGTGGGGTTAACCGACTAAAAGGGATAAGTGTCCATATCTATTGAACGAAGCGAGATATAATCGATTTTGTTTTTGCAGATGATAGGTTTTTATGTGTATATTAATCCGCAAGCTGATCCAAGGTTCTATCGTTAACGGTTTAATTTCTACGTCAAAGTGGATGGGGTTAACCGACTAAAAGGGATAAGTGTCCATATCTATTGAACCAAGCAAGATAGAATCGATTTTGTTTTTGCACATGATAGGTTTTTATGTGTATATTAATCCACAAGCTGATACAAGATTCTATCGTTAACGGTTCAATTTCTGCGTCATACTGGGTGGGGTTATCCGACTAAAAGGGATAAGTGTCCATATCTATTGAACGAAGCGAGATAGAATCGATTTTGTTTTTGCAGATGATAGGTTTTTATATGTATATTAATCCGCAAGCTGATCCAAGGTTCTATCGTTAACGGTTTAATTTCTACGTCAAGGTGGATGGGGTTAACCGACTAAAAGGGATAAGTGTCCATATCTATTGAACCAAACAAGATAGATTCGATTTTGTTTTTGAAGATGGTAGGTTTTTATGTGTATATTAATCCACAAGCTGACCCAAGGTTATACCGTTAACGGTTCAATTTCAACGTCAAAGTGGATGGGGTTAACCGACTAAAAGGGATAAGTGTCCATATCTATTGAACCAAACAAGATAGATTCGATTTTGTTTTTGCAGATGATAGGTTTTTATGTGTGTATTAATCCACAAGCTGATCCAAGGTTATATCGTTAACGGTTCAATTTCTACGTCAAAGTGGATGGGGTTAACCGACTAAAAGGGATAAGTGTCCATATCTATTGAACCAAACAAGATAGATTCGATTTTGTTTTTGAATATGGTAGGTTTTTATGTGTATATTAATCCACAAGCTGATACAAGGTTCTATCGTTAACGGTTCAATTTCTACGTCAAAGTGGGTGGGGTTAACCGACTAAAAGGGATAAGTGTCCATATCTATTGAACCATGCAAGATAGAATCGATTTTGTTTTTGAATTTGATAGGTTTTTATGTGTATATTAATCCACAAGCTGATCCAAAGCTCTATCTTTAATGGTTCAATTTCTACGTCATAGTGGGTGGGTTAACCGACTAAAAGGGATAAGTGTCCATATCTATTGAACCAAGCAAGATAGAATCGATTTTGTTTTTGCAGATGATAGGTTTTTATGTGTGTATTAATCCACAAGCTGATACAAGGTTCTATCGCTAACGGTTCAATTTTTGCGTCATACTGGGTGGGGTTACCCGACTAAAAGTTATAAGTGTCCATATCTATTGAACCAAGCAAGATAGAATCGATTTTTTTTTGCAGATTATAGGTTTTTATGTGTGTATTAATCCACAAGCTGATACAAGGTTCTATCGCTAACGGTTCAATTTCTACGTCATAGTGGGTGGGGTTAACCGACTAAAAGGGATAAGTGTCCATATCTATTGAACCAATCAAGATAGAATTTTGTTTTTGCAGATGGTAGGTTTTTATGTGTATATTAATCCACAAGCTGATACAAGGCTATATCGGTAACGGTTCAATTTCTACGTCAAAATGGGTGGGGTTAACCGACTAAAAGGGATAAGTGTCCATATCTATTGAACCAAGCAAGATAGAATCGATTTTGTTTTTGCAGATGATAGGTTTTTATGTGTATATTAATCCACAAGCTGATACAAGGTTCTATCGTTAACGGCTCAATTTCTACGTCAAAGTGGATGGGGTTAACCGACTAAAAGGGATAAGTGTCCATATCTATTGAACCAAGCAAGATAGAATCGATTTTGTTTTTGCACATGATAGGTTTTTATGTGTATATTAATCCACAAGCTGATACAAGGTTCTATCGTTAACGGCTCAATTTCTACGTCAAAGTGGATGGGGTTAACCGACTAAAAGGGATAAGTGTCCATATCTATTGAACCAAACAAGATAGATTCGATTTTGTTTTTGAAGATGGTAGGTTTTTATGTGTATATTAATCCACAAGCTAATCCAAGGTTATATCGTTAACGGTTCAATTTCTACGTCAAAGTGGATGGGGTTAACCGACTAAAAGGGATAAGTGTCCATATCTATTGAACCAAGCAAGATAGAATCGATTTTGTTTTTGCAGATGGTAGGTTTTTATGTGTATATTAATCCACAAGCTGACACAAGGTTCTATCGTTAACGGTTCAATTTCTACGTCAAAGTGGATGGGGTTAAACGACTAAAAGGGATAAGTGTCCATATCTATTGAACCAAACAAGATAGATTCGATTTTGTTTTTGAAGATGGTAGGTTTTTATGTTTTTATTAATCCACAAGCTGATCCAAGGTTATATCGTTAACGGTTCAATTTCTACGTCAAAATGGGTGGGGTTAACCGACTAAAAGGGATAAGTGTCCATATCTATTGAACCAAGCAAGATAGAATCGATTTTGTTTTTGCAGATGATAGGTTTTTATGTGTGTATTAATCCACAAGCTGATACAAGGTTCTATCGTTAACGGTTTAATTTCTACGTCAAAGTGGATGGGGTTAACCGACTAAAAGGGATAAGTGTCCATATCTATTGAACCAAGCAAGATAGAATCGATTTTGTTTTTGCACATGATAGGTTTTTATGTGTATATTAATCCACAAGCTGATACAAGGTTCTATCGTTAGCGGCTCAATTTCTACGTCAAAGTGGATGGGGTTAACCGACTAAAAGGGATAAGTGTCCATATCTATTGAACCAAACAAGATAGATTCGATTTTGTTTTTGAAGATGGTAGGTTTTTATGTGTATATTAATCCACAAGCTAATCCAAGGTTATATCGTTAACGGTTCAATTTCTACGATAAAGTGGATGGGGTTAACCGCCTAAAAGGGATAAGTGTCCATATCTATTGAACCAAGCAAGATAGAATCGATTTTGTTTTTGCACATGATAGGTTTTTATGTGTATATTAATCCGCAAGCTGATCCAAGGTTCTATCGTTAACGGTTTAATTTCTACGTCAAATTGGATGGGGTTAACCGACTAAAAGGGATAAGTGTCCATATCTATTGAACCAAACAAGATAGATTCGATTTTGTTTTTGAAGATGGTAGGTTTTTATGTGTATATTAATCCACAAGCTGACCCAAGGTTATACCGTTAACGGTTCAATTTCTACGTCAAAGTGGATGGGGTTAACCGACTAAAAGGGATAAGTGTCCATATCTATTGAACCAAACAAGATAGATTCGATTTTGTTTTTGCAGATGATAGGTTTTTATGTGTGTATTAATCCAGAAGCTGATCCAAGGTTATATCGTTAACGGTTCAATTTCTACGTCAAAGTGGATGGGGTTAACCGACTAAAAGGGATAAGTGTCCATATCTATTGAACCAAACAAGATAGATTCGATTTTGTTTTTGAAGATGGTAGGTTTTTATGTTTATATTAATCCACAAGCTGATACAAGGTTCTATCGTTAACGGTTCAATTTCTACGTCAAAGTGGGTGGGGTTAACCGACTAAAAGGGATAAGTGTCCATATCTATTGAACCAAGCAAGATAGAATCGATTTTGTTTTTGCAGATGATAGGTTTTTATGTGTGTATTAATCCACAAGCTGATACAAGGTTCTATCGCTAACGGTTCAATTTCTACGTCATAGTGGGTGGAGTTAACCGACTAAAAGGGTTAAGTGTCCATATCTATTGAACCAAGCAAGATAGAATCGATTTTGTTTTTGCAGATGATAGGTTTTTATGTGTGTATTAATCCACAAGCTGATACAAGGTTATATCGTTAACGGTTCAATTTCTACGTCAAAATGGGTGGGGTTAACCGACTAAAAGGGATAAGTGTCCATATCTATTGAACCAAGCAAGATAGAATCGATTTTGTTTTTGCAGATGATAGGTTTTTATGTGTGTATTAATCCACAAGCTGATACAAGGTTATATCGTTAACGGTTCAATTTCTACGTCAAAATGGGTGGGGTTAACCGATTAAAAGGGATAAGTGTCCATATCTATTGAGCCAAGCAAGATAGAATCGATTTTGTTTTTGCAGATGATAGGTTTTTATGTATGTATTAATCCACAAGCAGACGCAAGGTTCTATCGCTAACGGTTCAATTTCTACGTCATAGTGGGTGGAGTTAACCGACTAAAAGGGTTAAGTGTCCATATCTATTGAACCAAGCAAGATAGAATCGATTTTGTTTTTGCAGATGATAGGTTTTTATGTGTGTATTAATCCACAAGCTGATACAAGGTTATATCGTTAACGGTTCAATTTCTACGTCAAAATGGGTGGGGTTAACCGATTAAAAGGGATAAGTGTCCATATCTATTGAGCCAAGCAAGATAGAATCGATTTTGTTTTTGCAGATGATAGCTTTTTATGTATGTATTAATCCACAAGCAGATACAAGGTTCTATCGTTAACGGTTTAATTTCTACGTCAAAGTGGATGGGGTTGACCGACTAAAAGGGATAAGTGTCCATATCTATTGAACCAAGTAAGATAGAATCGATTTTGTTTTAGCACATGATAGGTTTTTATGTTTATATTAATCCACAAGCTGATACAAGGTTCTATCGTTAACGGTTCAATTTCTACGTCATACTGGGTGGGGTTAACCGACTAAAAGGGATAAGTGTCCATATCTATTGAACCAAGCAAGACAGAATCGATTTTGTTTTTGCAGATGGTAGGTTTTTATGTGTATATTAATCCACAAGCTGATACAAGGCTCTATCGTTATCGGTTCAATTTCTACGTCAAAGTGGATGGGGTTAACCGACTAAAAGGGATAAGTGTCCATATCTTTTGAACCAAGCAAGATAGAATCGATTTTGTTTTTGCAGATGATAGTTTTTTATGTGTATATTAATTCGCAAGCTGATCTAAGGTTCTATCGTTAACGGTTCAATTTCTACGTCATACTGGGTGGGGTTAACCGACTAAAAGGGATAAGTGTCCATATCTATTGAACGAAGCGAGATATAATCGATTTTGTTTTTGCAGATGATAGGTTTTTATGTGTATATTAATCCGCAAGCTGATCCAAGGTTCTATCGTTAACGGTTTAATTTCTACGTCAAAGTGGATGGGGTTAACCGACTAAAAGGGATAAGTGTCCATATCTATTGAACCAAGCAAGATAGAATCGATTTTGTTTTTGCACATGATAGGTTTTTATGTGTATATTAATCCACAAGCTGATACAAGGTTCTATCGTTAACGGTTCAATTTCTGCGTCATACTGGGTGGGGTTAACCGACTAAAAGGGATAAGTGTCCATATCTATTGAACGAAGCGAGATAGAATCGATTTTGTTTTTGCAGATGATAGGTTTTTATATGTATATTAATCCGCAAGCTGATCCAAGGTTCTATCGTTAACGGTTTAATTTCTACGTCAAGGTGGATGGGGTTAACCGACTAAAAGGGATAAGTGTCCATATCTATTGAACCAAACAAGATAGATTCGATTTTGTTTTTGAAGATGGTAGGTTTTTATGTGTATATTAATCCACAAGCTGACCCAAGGTTATACCGTTAACGGTTCAATTTCAACGTCAAAGTGGATGGGGTTAACCGACTAAAAGGGATAAGTGTCCATATCTATTGAACCAAACAAGATAGATTCGATTTTGTTTTTGCAGATGATAGGTTTTTATGTGTGTATTAATCCACAAGCTGATCCAAGGTTATATCGTTAACGGTTCAATTTCTACGTCAAAGTGGATGGGGTTAACCGACTAAAAGGGATAAGTGTCCATATCTATTGAACCAAACAAGATAGATTCGATTTTGTTTTTGAAGATGGTAGGTTTTTATGTGTATATTAATCCACAAGCTGATACAAGGTTCTATCGTTAACGGTTCAATTTCTACGTCAAAGTGGGTGGGGTTAACCGACTAAAAGGGATAAGTGTCCATATCTATTGAACCAAGCAAGATAGAATCGATTTTGTTTTTGAATTTGATAGGTTTTTATGTGTATATTAATCCACAAGCTGATCCAAAGCTCTATCTTTAATGGTTCAATTTCTACGTCATAGTGGGTGGGTTAACCGACTAAAAGGGATAAGTGTCCATATCTATTGAACCAAGCAAGATAGAATCGATTTTGTTTTTGCAGATGATAGGTTTTTATGTGTGTATTAATCCACAAGCTGATACAAGGTTCTATCGCTAACGGTTCAATTTTTGCGTCATACTGGGTGGGGTTAACCGACTAAAAGTTATAAGTGTCCATATCTATTGAACCAAGCAAGATAGAATTTTGTTTTTGCAGATGGTAGGTTTTTATGTGTATATTAATCCACAAGCTGATACAAGGCTATATCGGTAACGGTTCAATTTCTACGTCAAAATGGGTGGGGTTAACCGACTAAAAGGGATAAGTGTCCATATCTATTGAACCAAGCAAGATAGAATCGATTTTGTTTTTGCAGATGATAGGTTTTTATGTGTATATTAATCCACAAGCTGATACAAGGTTCTATCGTTAACGGCTCAATTTCTACGTCAAAGTGGATGGGGTTAACCGACTAAAAGGGATAAGTGTCCATATCTATTGAACCAAGCAAGATAGAATCGATTTTGTTTTTGCACATGATAGGTTTTTATGTGTATATTAATCCACAAGCTGATGCAAGGTTCTATCGTTAACGGCTCAATTTCTACGTCAAAGTGGATGGGGTTAACCGACTAAAAGGGATAAGTGTCCATATCTATTGAACCAAGCAAGATAGAATCGATTTTTTTTTTGCAGATTATAGGTTTTTATGTGTGTATTAATCCACAAGCTGATACAAGGTTCTATCGCTAACGGTTCAATTTCTACGTCATAGTGGGTGGGGTTAACCGACTAAAAGGGATAAGTGTCCATATCTATTGAACCAATCAAGATAGAATTTTGTTTTTGCAGATGGTAGGTTTTTATGTGTATATTAATCCACAAGCTGATACAAGGCTATATCGGTAACGGTTCAATTTCTACGTCAAAATGGGTGGGGTTAACCGACTAAAAGGGATAAGTGTCCATATCTATTGAACCAATCAAGATAGAATTTTGTTTTTGCACATGATAGGTTTTTATGTGTATATTAATCCACAAGCTGATACAAGGTTCTATCGTTAACGGCTCAATTTCTACGTCAAAGTGGATGGGGTTAACCGACTAAAAGGGATAAGTGTCCATATCTATTGAACCAAACAAGATAGATTCGATTTTGTTTTTGAAGATGGTAGGTTTTTATGTGTATATTAATCCACAAACTAATCCAAGGTTATATCGTTAACGGTTCAATTTCTACGTCAAAGTGGATGGGGTTAACCGACTAAAAGGGATAAGTGTCCATATCTATTGAACCAAGCAAGATAGAATCGATTTTGTTTTTGCAGATGGTAGGTTTTTATGTGTATATTAATCCACAAGCTGACACAAGGTTCTATCGTTAACGGTTCAATTTCTACGTCAAAGTGGATGGGGTTAAACGACTAAAAGGGATAAGTGTCCATATCTATTGAACCAAACAAGATAGATTCGATTTTGTTTTTGAAGATGGTAGGTTTTTATGTGTATATTAATCCACAAGCTGATCCAAGGTTATATCGTTAACGGTTCAATTTCTACGTCAAAATGGGTGGGGTTAACCGACTAAAAGGGATAAGTGTCCATATCTATTGAACCAAGCAAGATAGAATCGATTTTGTTTTTGCAGATGATAGGTTTTTATGTGTGTATTAATCCACAAGCTGATACAAGGTTCTATCGTTAACGGTTTAATTTCTACGTCAAAGTGGATGGGGTTAACCGACTAAAAGGGATAAGTGTCCATATCTATTGAACCAAGCAAGATAGAATCGATTTTGTTTTTGCACATGATAGGTTTTTATGTGTATATTAATCCACAAGCTGATACAAGGTTCTATCGTTAGCGGCTCAATTTCTACGTCAAAGTGGATGGGGTTAACCGACTAAAAGGGATAAGTGTCCACATCTATTGAACCAAACAAGATAGATTCGATTTTGTTTTTGAAGATGGTAGGTTTTTATGTGTATATTAATCCACAAGCTAATCCAAGGTTATATCGTTAACGGTTCAATTTCTACGATAAAGTGGATGGGGTTAACCGACTAAAAGGGATAAGTGTCCATATCTATTGAACCAAGCAAGATAGAATCGATTTTGTTTTTGCACATGATAGGTTTTTATGTGTATATTAATCCGCAAGCTGATCCAAGGTTCTATCGTTAACGGTTTAATTTCTACGTCAAATTGGATGGGGTTAACCGACTAAAAGGGATAAGTGTCCATATCTATTGAACCAAACAAGATAGATTCGATTTTGTTTTTGAAGATGGTAGGTTTTTATGTGTATATTAATCCACAAGCTGACCCAAGGTTATACCGTTAACGGTTCAATTTCTACGTCAAAGTGGATGGGGTTAACCGACTAAAAGGGATAAGTGTCCATATCTATTGAACCAAACAAGATAGATTCGATTTTGTTTTTGCAGATGATAGGTTTTTATGTGTGTATTAATCCAGAAGCTGATCCAAGGTTATATCGTTAACGGTTCAATTTCTACGTCAAAGTGGATGGGGTTAACCGACTAAAAGGGATAAGTGTCCATATCTATTGAACCAAACAAGATAGATTCGATTTTGTTTTTGAAGATGGTAGGTTTTTATGTTTATATTAATCCACAAGCTGATACAAGGTTCTATCGTTAACGGTTCAATTTCTACGTCAAAGTGGGTGGGGTTAACCGACTAAAAGGGATAAGTGTCCATATCTATTGAACCAAGCAAGATAGAATCGATTTTGTTTTTGCAGATGATAGGTTTTTATGTGTGTATTAATCCACAAGCTGATACAAGGTTCTATCGCTAACGGTTCAATTTCTACGTCATAGTGGGTGGAGTTAACCGACTAAAAGGGTTAAGTGTCCATATCTATTGAACCAAGCAAGATAGAATCGATTTTGTTTTTGCGGATGATAGGTTTTTATGTGTGTATTAATCCACAAGCTGATACAAGGTTATATCGTTAACGGTTCAATTTCTACGTCAAAATGGGTGGGGTTAACCGACTAAAAGGGATAAGTGTCCATATCTATTGAACCAAGCAAGATAGAATCGATTTTGTTTTTGCAGATGATAGGTTTTTATGTGTGTATTAATCCACAAGCTGATACAAGGTTATATCGTTAACGGTTCAATTTCTACGTCAAAATGGGTGGGGTTAACCGATTAAAAGGGATAAGTGTCCATATCTATTGAGCCAAGCAAGATAGAATCGATTTTGTTTTTGCAGATGATAGGTTTTTATGTATGTATTAATCCACAAGCAGATACAAGGTTCTATCGCTAACGGTTCAATTTCTACGTCATAGTGGGTGGAGTTAACCGACTAAAAGGGTTAGGTGTCCATATCTATTGAACCAAGCAAGATAGAATCGATTTTGTTTTTGCAGCTGATAGGCTTTTATGTGTATATTAATCCGCAAGCTGATCCAAGGTTCTATCGTTAACGGTTCAATTTCTACGTCAAAGTGGGTGGGGTTAACCGACTAAAAGGGATAAGTGTCCATATCTATTGAACCCAGCAAGATAGAATCGATTTTGTTTTTGCAGATGATAGGTTTTTATGTGTGTATTAATCCACAAGCTGATACAAGGTTCTATCGCTAACGGTTCAATTTCTACGTCATAGTGGGTGGAGTTAACCGACTAAAAGGGATAAGTGTCCATATCTATTGAACCAAACAAGATAGATTCGATTTTGTTTTTGCAGATGATAGGTTTTTATGTGTGTATTAATCCACAAGCTGATACAAGGTTATATCGTTAACGGTTCAATTTCTACGTCAAAATGGGTGGGGTTAACCGACTAAAAGGGATAAGTGTCCATATCTATTGAACCAAGCAAGATAGAATCGATTTTGTTTTTGCAGATGATAGGTTTTTATGTGTGTATTAATCCACAAGCTGATACAAGGTTCTATCGCTAACGGTTCAATTTCTACGTCATAGTGGGTGGAGTTAACCGACTAAAAGGGTTAAGTGTCCATATCTATTGAACCAAGCAAGATAGAATCGATTTTGTTTTTGCAGCTGATAGGCTTTTATGTGTATATTAATCCGCAAGCTGATCCAAGGTTCTATCGTTAACGGTTTAATTTCTACGTCAAAGTGGATGGAGTTAACCGACTAAAAGGGATAAGTGTCCATATTTATTGTGGGTGGGGTTAACCGACTAAAAGGGATAAGTGTCCATATCTATTGAACCAAGCAAGATAGAATCGATTTTGTTTTTGAATTTGATAGGTTTCTATGTGTGTATTAATCCACAAGCTGATCCAAAGCTCTATCTTTAATGGTTCAATTTCTACGTCATAGTGGGTGGGGTTAACCGACTAAAAGGGATAAGTGTCCATATCTATTGAACCAAGCAAGATAGAATCGATTTTGTTTTTGCAGATGATAGGTTTTTATGTGTGTATTAATCCACAAGCTGATACAAGGTTCTATCGCTAACGGTTCAATTTTTGCGTCATACTGGGTGGGGTTAACCGACTAAAAGGTATAAGTGTCCATATCAATTGAACCAAGCATGATAGAATCGATTTTTTTTTGCAGATTATAGGTTTTTATGTGTGTATTAATCCACAAGCTGATACAAGGTTCTATCGCTAACGGTTCAATTTCTACGTCATAGTGGGTGGGGTTAACCGACTAAAAGGGATAAGTGTCCATATCTATTGAACCAAGCAAGATAGAATTTTGTTTTTGCAGATGGTAGATTTTTATGTGTATATTAATCCACAAGCTGATACAAGGTTATATCGTTAACGGTTCAATTTCTACGTCAAAATGGGTGGGGTTAACCGACTAAAAGGGATAAGTGTCCATATCTATTGAACCAAGCAAGGTAGAATCGATTTTGTTTTTGCAGATGATAGGTTTTTATGTGTATATTAATCCGCAAGCAGATACAAGGTTCTATCGTTAACGGTTCAATTTCTACGTCAAAGTGGATGGGGTTAACCGACTAAAAGGGATAAGTGTCCATATCTATTGAACCAAACAAGATAGATTCGATTTTGTTTTTGAAGATGGTAGGTTTTTATGTGTATATTAATCCACAAGTTGATCCAAGGTTATATCGTTAACGGTTCAATTTTTACGTCAAAATGGGTGGGGTTAACCGACTAAAAGGGATAAGTGTCCATATCTAATGAACCAAGCAAGACAGAAACGATTTTGTTTTTGCAGATGATATGTTTTTATGTGTATATTAATCCGCAAGCTGATCCAAGGTTCTATCGCTAACGGTTCAATTTCTACGTCATACTGGGTGGGGTTAACCGACTAAAAGGGATAAGTGTCCATGTCTGTTGAACCAAGCAAGATAGAATCGATTTTGTTTTTGAGTTTGATAGGTTTTTATGTGTATATTAATCCACAAGCTGATCCAAAGCTCTATCTTTAATGGTTCAATTTCTACGTCATAGTGGGTGTGGTTAACCGACTAAAAGGGATAAGTGTCCATATCTATTGAACCAAACAAGATAGATTCGATTTTGTTTTTGAAGATGGTAGGTTTTTATGTGTATATTAATCCACAAGCTGATCCAAGGTTATATCGTTAACGGTTCAATTTCTACGTCAAAATGGGTGGGGTTAACCGACTAAAAGGGATAAGTGTCCATATCTATTGAACCAATCAAGATAGAATCGATTTTGTTTTTGCAGATGATAGGTTTTTATGTGTGTATTAATCCACAAGCTGATACAAGGTTATATCGTTAACGGTTCAATTTCTACGTCAAAGTGGATGGGGTTAACCGACTAAAAGGGATAAGTGTCCATATCTATTGAACCAAACAAGATAGATTCGATTTTGTTTTTGAAGATGGTAGGTTTTTATGTGTATATTAATCCACAAGCTGATACAAAGTTCTATCGTTAACGGTTCAATTTCTACGTCAAAGTGGGTGGGGTTAACCGACTAAAAGGGATAAGTGTCCATATCTATTGAACCAAGCAAGATAGAATCGATTTTGTTTTTGAAGATCATAGGTTTTTATGTGTGTATTAATCCGCAGGCTGATCCAAGGTTATATCGTTAACGGTTCAATTTCTACGTCAAAATGGGTGGGGTTAACCGACTAAAAGGGATAAGTGTCCATATCTATTGAACCAAGCAAGATAGAATCGATTTTGTTTTTGCAGATGATAGGTTTTAATGTGTGTATTAATCCACAAGCTGATACAAGGTTATATCGTTAACGGTTCAATTTCTACGTCGAAATGGGTGGGGTTAACCGACTAAAAGGGATAAGTGTCCATATCTATTGAGCCAAGCAAGATAGAATCGATTTTGTTTTTGCAGATGATAGGTTTTTATGTGTGTATTAATCCACAAGCTGATACAAGGTTCTATCGCTAACGGTTCAATTTCTACGTCATAGTGGGTGGGGTTAACCGACTAAAAGGGTTAAGTGTCCATATCTATTGAACCAAGCAAGATAGAATCGATTTTGTTTTTGCAGCTGATAGGCTTTTATGTGTATATTAATCCGCAAGCTGATCCAAGGTCCTATCGTTAACGGTTTAATTTCTACGTCAAAGTGGATGGGGTTAACTGACTAAAAGGGATAAGTGTCCAAATTTATTGTGGGTGGGGTTAACCGACTAAAAGGGATAAGTGTCCATATCTATTGAACCAAGCAAGATAGAATCGATTTTGTTTTTGAAGATCATAGGTTTTTATGTGTGTATTAATCCGCAGGCTGATCCAAGGTTATATCGTTAACGGTTCAATTTCTACGTCAAAATGGGTGGGGTTAACCGACTAAAAGGGATAAGTGTCCATATCTATTGAACCAAGCAAGATAGAATCGATTTTGTTTTTGCAGATGATAGGTTTTAATGTGTGTATTAATCCGCAGGCTGATCCAAGGTTATATCGTTAACGGTTCAATTTCTACGTCAAAATGGGTGGGGTTAACCGACTAAAAGGGATAAGTGTCCATATCTATTGAACCAAGCAAGATAGAATCGATTTTGTTTTTGCAGATGATAGGTTTTAATGTGTGTATTAATCCACAAGCTGATACAAGGTTATATCGTTAACGGTTCAATTTCTACGTCGAAATGGGTGGGGTTAACCGACTAAAAGGGATAAGTGTCCATATCTATTGAGCCAAGCAAGATAGAATCGATTTTGTTTTTGCAGATGATAGGTTTTTATGTGTGTATTAATCCACAAGCTGATACAAGGTTCTATCGCTAACGGTTCAATTTCTACGTCATAGTGGGTGGGGTTAACCGACTAAAAGGGTTAAGTGTCCATATCTATTGAGCCAAGCAAGATAGAATCGATTTTGTTTTTGTAGATGATAGGTTTTTATGTGTGTATTAATCCACAAGCTGATACAAGGTCCTATCGTTAACGGTTTAATTTCTACGTCAAAGTGGATGGGGTTAACTGACTAAAAGGGATAAGTGTCCATATCTATTGAACCAAGCAAGATAGAATCGATTTTGTTTTTGCAGCTGATAGGCTTTTATGTGTATATTAATCCGCAAGCTGATCCAAGGTTCTATCTTTAACGGTTTAATTTCTACGTCAAAGTGGATGGAGTTAACCGACTAAAAGGGATAAGTGTCCAAATTTATTGTGGGTGGGGTTAACCGACTAAAAGGTATAAGTGTCCATATCTATTGAACCAAGCAAGATACAATCGATTTTGTTTTTGAATTTGATAGGTTTTTATGTGTATATTAATCCACAATCTGATCCAAAGCTCTATCTTTAATGGTTCAATTTCTACGTCATAGTGGGTGGGGTTAACCGACTAAAAGGGATAAGTGTCCATATCTATTGAACCAAGCAAGATAGAATCGATTTTGTTTTTGCAGATGATAGGTTTTTATGTGTGTATTAATCCACAAGCTGATACAAGGTTCTATCGCTAACGGTTCAATTTTTGCGTCATACTGGGTGGGGTTAACCGACTAAAAGGTATAAGTGTCCATATCTATTGAACCAAGCAAGATAGAATCGATTTTTTTTTTTGCAGATTATAGGTTTTTATGTGTGTATTAATCCACAAGCTGATACAAGGTTCTATCGCTAACGGTTCAATTTCTACGTCATAGTGGGTGGGGTTAACCGACTAAAAGGGATAAGTGTCCATATCTATTGAACCAAGCAAGATAGAATTTTGTTTTTGCAGATGGTAGGTTTTTATGTGTATATTAATCCACAAGCTGATACAAGGTTATATCGTTAACGGTTCAATTTCTACGTCAAAATGGGTGGGGTTAACCGACTAAAAGGGATAAGTGTCCATATCTATTGAACCAAGCAAGATAGAATCGATTTTGTTTTTGCAGATGATAGGTTTTTATGTTTATATTAATCCGCAAGCTGATCCAAGGTTCTATCGTTAACGGTTTAATTTCTACGTCAAATTGGATGGGGTTAACCGACTAAAAGGGATAAGTGTCCATATCTATTGAACCAAACAAGATAGATTCGATTTTGTTTTTGAAGATGGTAGGTTTTTATGTGTATATTAATCCACAAGCTGACCCAAGGTTATACCGTTAACGGTTCAATTTCTACGTCAAAGTGGATGGGGTTAACCGACTAAAAGGGATAAGTGTCCATATCTATTGAACCAAACAAGATAGATTCGATTTTGTTTTTGCAGATGATAGGTTTTTATGTGTGTATTAATGCAGAAGCTGATCCAAGGTTATATCGTTAACGGTTCAATTTCTACGTCAAAGTGGATGGGGTTAACCGACTAAAAGGGATAAGTGTCCATATCTATTGAACCAAACAAGATAGATTCGATTTTGTTTTTGAAGATGGTAGGTTTTTATGTTTATATTAATCCACAAGCTGATACAAGGTTCTATCGTTAACGGTTCAATTTCTACGTCAAAGTGGGTGGGGTTAACCGACTAAAAGGGATAAGTGTCCATATCTATTGAACCAAGCAAGATAGAATCGATTTTGTTTTTGCAGATGATAGGTTTTTATGTGTGTATTAATCCACAAGCTGATACAAGGTTCTATCGCTAACGGTTCAATTTCTACGTCATAGTGGGTGGAGTTAACCGACTAAAAGGGTTAAGTGTCCATATCTATTGAACCAAGCAAGATAGAATCGATTTTGTTTTTGCAGATGATAGGTTTTTATGTGTGTATTAATCCACAAGCTGATACAAGGTTATATCGTTAACGGTTCAATTTCTACGTCAAAATGGGTGGGGTTAACCGACTAAAAGGGATAAGTGTCCATATCTATTGAACCAAGCAAGATAGAATCGATTTTGTTTTTGCAGATGATAGGTTTTTATGTGTGTATTAATCCACAAGCTGATACAAGGTTGTATCGTTAACGGTTCAATTTCTACGTCAAAATGGGTGGGGTTAACCGATTAAAAGGGATAAGTGTCCATATCTATTGAGCCAAGCAAGATAGAATCGATTTTGTTTTTGCAGATGATAGGTTTTTATGTATGTATTAATCCACAAGCAGATACAAGGTTCTATCGCTAACGGTTCAATTTCTACGTCATAGTGGGTGGAGTTAACCGACTAAAAGGGTTAAGTGTCCATATCTATTGAACCAAGCAAGATAGAATCGATTTTGTTTTTGCAGCTGATAGGCTTTTATGTGTATATTAATCCGCAAGCTGATCCAAGGTTCTATCGTTAACGGTTCAATTTCTACGTCAAAGTGGGTGGGGTTAACCGACTAAAAGGGATAAGTGTCCATATCTATTGAACCAAGCAAGATAGAATCGATTTTGTTTTTGCAGATGATAGGTTTTTATGTGTGTATTAATCCACAAGCTGATACAAGGTTCTATCGCTAACGGTTCAATTTCTACGTCATAGTGGGTGGAGTTAACCGACTAAAAGGGATAAGTGTCCATATCTATTGAACCAAACAAGATAGATTCGATTTTGTTTTTGCAGATGATAGGTTTTTATGTGTGTATTAATCCACAAGCTGATACAAGGTTATATCGTTAACGGTTCAATTTCTACGTCAAAATGGGTGGGGTTAACCGACTAAAAGGGATAAGTGTCCATATCTATTGAACCAAGCAAGATAGAATCGATTTTGTTTTTGCAGATGATAGGTTTTTATGTGTGTATTAATCCACAAGCTGATACAAGGTTCTATCGCTAACGGTTCAATTTCTACGTCATAGTGGGTGGAGTTAACCGACTAAAAGGGTTAAGTGTCCATATCTATTGAACCAAGCAAGATAGAATCGATTTTGTTTTTGCAGCTGATAGGCTTTTATGTGTATATTAATCCGCAAGCTGATCCAAGGTTCTATCGTTAACGGTTTAATTTCTACGTCAAAGTGGATGGAGTTAACCGACTAAAAGGGATAAGTGTCCATATTTATTGTGGGTGGGGTTAACCGACTAAAAGGGATAAGTGTCCATATCTATTGAACCAAGCAAGATAGAATCGATTTTGTTTTTGAATTTGATAGGTTTCTATGTGTATATTAATCCACAAGCTGATCCAAAGCTCTATCTTTAATGGTTCAATTTCTACGTCATAATGGGTGGGGTTAACCGACTAAAAGAGATAAGTGTCCATATCTATTGAACCAAGCAAGATAGAATCGATTTTGTTTTTGCAGATGATAGGTTTTTATGTGTGTATTAATCCACAAGCTGATACAAGGTTCTATCGCTAACGGTTCAATTTTTGCGTCATACTGGGTGGGGTTAACCGACTAAAAGGTATAAGTGTCCATATCAATTGAACCAAGCATGATAGAATCGATTTTTTTTTGCAGATTATAGGTTTTTATGTGTGTATTAATCCACAAGCTGATACAAGGTTCTATCGCTAACGGTTCAATTTCTACGTCATAGTGGGTGGGGTTAACCGACTAAAAGGGATAAGTGTCCATATCTATTGAACCAAGCAAGATAGAATTTTGTTTTTGCAGATGGTAGGTTTTTATGTGTATATTAATCCACAAGCTGATACAAGGTTATATCGTTAACGGTTCAATTTCTACGTCAAAATGGGTGGGGTTAACCGACTAAAAGGGATAAGTGTCCATATCTATTGAACCAAGCAAGGTAGAATCGATTTTGTTTTTGCAGATGATAGGTTTTTATGTGTATATTAATCCGCAAGCAGATACAAGGTTCTATCGTTAACGGTTCAATTTCTACGTCAAAGTGGATGGGGTTAACCGACTAAAAGGGATAAGTGTCCATATCTATTGAACCAAACAAGATAGATTCGATTTTGTTTTTGAAGATGGTAGGTTTTTATGTGTATATTAATCCACAAGTTGATCCAAGGTTATATCGTTAACGGTTCAATTTTTACGTCAAAATGGGTGGGGTTAACCGACTAAAAGGGATAAGTGTCCATATCTATTGAACCAAGCAAGACAGAAACGATTTTGTTTTTGCAGATGATATGTTTTTATGTGTATATTAATCCGCAAGCTGATCCAAGGTTCTATCGCTAACGGTTCAATTTCTACGTCATACTGGGTGGGGTTAACCGACTAAAAGGGATAAGTGTCCATGTCTGTTGAACCAAGCAAGATAGAATCGATTTTGTTTTTGAGTTTGATAGGTTTTTATGTGTATATTAATCCACAAGCTGATCCAAAGCTCTATCTTTAATGGTTCAATTTCTACGTCATAGTGGGTGGGGTTAACCGACTAAAAGGGATAAGTGTCCACATCTATTGAACCAAACAAGATAGATTCGATTTTGTTTTTGAAGATGGTAGGTTTTTATGTGTATATTAATCCACAAGCTGATCCAAGGTTATATCGTTAACGGTTCAATTTCTACGTCAAAATGGGTGGGGTTAACCGACTAAAAGGGATAAGTGTCCATATCTATTGAACCAATCAAGATAGAATCGATTTTGTTTTTGCAGATGATAGGTTTTTATGTGTGTATTAATCCACAAGCTGATACAAGGTTATATCGTTAACGGTTCAATTTCTACGTCAAAGTGGATGGGGTTAACCGACTAAAAGGGATAAGTGTCCATATCTATTGAACCAAACAAGATAGATTCGATTTTGTTTTTGAAGATGGTAGGTTTTTATGTGTATATTAATCCACAAGCTGATACAAAGTTCTATCGTTAACGGTTCAATTTCTACGTCAAAGTGGGTGGGGTTAACCGACTAAAAGGGATAAGTGTCCATATCTATTGAACCAAGCAAGATAGAATCGATTTTGTTTTTGAAGATCATAGGTTTTTATGTGTGTATTAATCCGCAGGCTGATCCAAGGTTATATCGTTAACGGTTCAATTTCTACGTCAAAATGGGTGGGGTTAACCGACTAAAAGGGATAAGTGTCCATATCTATTGAACCAAGCAAGATAGAATCGATTTTGTTTTTGCAGATGATAGGTTTTAATGTGTGTATTAATCCACAAGCTGATACAAGGTTATATCGTTAACGGTTCAATTTCTACGTCGAAATGGGTGGGGTTAACCGACTAAAAGGGATAAGTGTCCATATCTATTGAGCCAAGCAAGATAGAATCGATTTTGTTTTTGCAGATGATAGGTTTTTATGTGTGTATTAATCCACAAGCTGATACAAGGTTCTATCGCTAACGGTTCAATTTCTACGTCATAGTGGGTGGGGTTAACCGACTAAAAGGGTTAAGTGTCCATATCTATTGAACCAAGCAAGATAGAATCGATTTTGTTTTTGCAGCTGATAGGCTTTTATGTGTATATTAATCCGCAAGCTGATCCAAGGTCCTATCGTTAACGGTTTAATTTCTACGTCAAAGTGGATGGGGTTAACTGACTAAAAGGGATAAGTGTCCAAATTTATTGTGGGTGGGGTTAACCGACTAAAAGGGATAAGTGTCCATATCTATTGAACCAAGCAAGATAGAATCGATTTTGTTTTTGAAGATCATAGGTTTTTATGTGTGTATTAATCCGCAGGCTGATCCAAGGTTATATCGTTAACGGTTCAATTTCTACGTCAAAATGGGTGGGGTTAACCGACTAAAAGGGATAAGTGTCCATATCTATTGAACCAAGCAAGATAGGATCGATTTTGTTTTTGCAGATGATAGGTTTTAATGTGTGTATTAATCCGCAGGCTGATCCAAGGTTATATCGTTAACGGTTCAATTTCTACGTCAAAATGGGTGGGGTTAACCGACTAAAAGGGATAAGTGTCCATATCTATTGAACCAAGCAAGATAGAATCGATTTTGTTTTTGCAGATGATAGGTTTTAATGTGTGTATTAATCCACAAGCTGATACAAGGTTATATCGTTAACGGTTCAATTTCTACGTCGAAATGGGTGGGGTTAACCGACTAAAAGGGATAAGTGTCCATATCTATTGAGCCAAGCAAGATAGAATCGATTTTGTTTTTGCAGATGATAGGTTTTTATGTGTGTATTAATCCACAAGCTGATACAAGGTTCTATCGCTAACGGTTCAATTTCTACGTCATAGTGGGTGGGGTTAACCGACTAAAAGGGTTAAGTGTCCATATCTATTGAGCCAAGCAAGATAGAATCGATTTTGTTTTTGCAGATGATAGGTTTTTATGTGTGTATTAATCCACAAGCTGATACAAGGTCCTATCGTTAACGGTTTAATTTCTACGTCAAAGTGGATGGGGTTAACTGACTAAAAGGGATAAGTGTCCATATCTATTGAACCAAGCAAGATAGAATCGATTTTGTTTTTGCAGCTGATAGGCTTTTATGTGTATATTAATCCGCGAGCTGATCCAAGGTTCTATCTTTAACGGTTTAATTTCTACGTCAAAGTGGATGGAGTTAACCGACTAAAAGGGATAAGTGTCCAAATTTATTGTGGGTGGGGTTAACCGACTAAAAGGTATAAGTGTCCATATCTATTGAACCAAGCAAGATACAATCGATTTTGTTTTTGAATTTGATAGGTTTTTATGTGTATATTAATCCACAATCTGATCCAAAGCTCTATCTTTAATGGTTCAATTTCTACGTCATAGTGGGTGGGGTTAACCGACTAAAAGGGATAAGTGTCCATATCTATTGAACCAAGCAAGATAGAATCGATTTTGTTTTTGCAGATGATAGGTTTTTATGTGTGTATTAATCCACAAGCTGATACAAGGTTCTATCGCTAACGGTTCAATTTTTGCGTCATACTGGGTGGGGTTAACCGACTAAAAGGTATAAGTGTCCATATCTATTGAACCAAGCAAGATAGAATCGATTTTTTTTTTTGCAGATTATAGGTTTTTATGTGTGTATTAATCCACAAGCTGATACAAGGTTCTATCGCTAACGGTTCAATTTCTACGTCATAGTGGGTGGGGTTAACCGACTAAAAGGGATAAGTGTCCATATCTATTGAACCAAGCAAGATAGAATTTTGTTTTTGCAGATGGTAGGTTTTTATGTGTATATTAATCCACAAGCTGATACAAGGTTATATCGTTAACGGTTCAATTTCTACGTCATAGTGGGTGGGGTTAACCGACTAAAAGGGATAAGTGTCCATATCTATTGAACCAAGCAAGATAGAATTTTGTTTTTGCAGATGGTAGGTTTTTATGTGTATATTAATCCACAAGCTGATACAAGGTTATATCGTTAACGGTTCAATTTCTACGTCAAAATGGGTGGGGTTAACCGACTAAAAGGGATAAGTGTCCATATCTATTGAACCAAGCAAGATAGAATTTTGTTTTTGCAGATGGTAGGTTTTTATGTGTATATTAATCCACAAGCCGATAAAAGGTTATATCGTTAACGGTTCAATTTCTACGTCATAGTGGGTGGGGTTAACCGACTAAAAGGGATAAGTGTCCATATCTATTGAACCAAGCAAGATAGAATCGATTTTGTTTTTGCAGATGATAGGTTTTTATGTTTATATTAATCCGCAAGCTGATACAAGGTTCTATCGTTAACGGTTCAATTTCTACGTCAAAGTGGATGGGGTTAACCGACTAAAAGGGATAAGTGTCCATATCTATTGAACCAAACAAGATAGATTCGATTTTGTTTTTGAAGATGGTAGGTTTTTATGTGCATATTAATCCAAAAGCTAATCCAAGGTTATATCGTTAACGGTTCAATTTCTACGTCAAAGTGGATGGGGTTAACCGACTAAAAGGGATAAGTGTCCATATCTATTGAACCAAGCAAGATAGAATCGATTTTGTTTTTGCAGATGGTAGGTTTTTATGTGTATATTAATCCACAAGTTGATACAAGGTTCTGTCGTTAACGGTTCAATTTCTACGTCAAAGTGGATGGGGTTAACCGACTAAAAGGGATAAGTGTCCATATCTATTGAACCAAACAAGATAGATTCGATTTTGTTTTTGAAGATGGTAGGTTTTTATGTGTATATTAATCCACAAGCTGATCCAAGGTTATATCGTTAACGGTTCAATTTCTACGTCAAAATGGGTGGGGTTAACCGACTAAAAGGGATAAGTGTCCATATCTATTGAACCAAGCAAGACAGAATCGATTTTGTTTTTGCAGATGATATGTTTTTATGTGTATATTAATCCGCAAGCTGATACAAGGTACTATCGCTAACGGTTCAATTTCTACGTCATACTGGGTGGGGTTAACCGACTAAAAGGGATAAGTGTCCATATCTGTTGAACCAAGCAAGATAGAATCGATTTTGTTTTTGAGTTTGATAGGTTTTTATGTGTATATTAATCCACAAGCTGATCCAAAGCTCTATCTTTAATGGTTCAATTTCTACGTCAGAGTGGGTGGGGTTAACCGACTAAAAGGGATAAGTGTCCATATCTATTGAACCAAACAAGATAGATTCGATTTTGTTTTTGAAGATGGTAGGTTTTTATGTGTATATTAATCCACAAGCTGATCCAAGGTTATATCGTTAACGGTTCAATTTCTACGTCAAAATGGGTGGGGTTAACCGACTAAAAGGGATAAGTGTCCATATCTATTGAACCAATCAAGATAGAATCGATTTTGTTTTTGCAGATGATAGGTTTTTATGTGTGTATTAATCCACAAGCTGATACAAGGTTATATCGTTAACGGTTCAATTTCTTCGTCAAAATGGGTGGGGTTAACCGACTAAAAGGGATAAGTGTCCATATCTATTGAACCAAGCAAGATAGAATCGATTTTGTTTTTGCAGATGATAGGTTTTTATGTGTGTATTAATCCACCAGCTGATACAAGGTTCTATCGCTAACGGTTCAATTTCTACGTCAAAATGGGTGGGGTTAACCGACCAAAAGGGATAAGTGTCCATATCTATTGAACCAAACAAGATAGATTCGATTTTGTTTTTGAAGATGGTAGTTTTTATGTGTATATTAATCCACAAGCTGATCCAAGGTTATATCGTTAACGGTTTAATTTCTACGTCAAAGTGGATGGGGTAACCGACTAAAAGGGATAAGTGTCCATATCTATTGAACCAATCAAGATAGAATCGATTTTGTTTTTGCACATGATAGGTTTTTATGTGTATATTAATCTACAAGCTGATACAAGGTTCTATCGTTAACGGTTCAATTTCTACGTCATACTGGGTGGGGTTAACCGACTAAAAGGGATAAGTGTCCATATCTATTGAACGAAGCGAGGTAGAATCGATTTTGTTTTTGCAGATGATAGGTTTTTATGTGTATATTAATCCGCAAGCTGATCCAAGGTTCTGTCGTTAACGGTTTAATTTCTACGTCAAAGTGGATGGGGTTAACCGACTAAAAGGGATAAGTGTCCATATCTATTGAACCAAACAAGATAGATTCGATTTTGTTTTTGAAGATGGTAGGTTTTTATGTGTATATTAATCCACAAGCTGACCCAAGGTTATACCGTTAACGGTTCAATTTCTACGTCAAAGTGGATGGGGTTAACCGACAAAAAGGGATAAGTGTCCATATCTATTGAACCAAACAAGATAGATTCGATTTTGTTTTTGCAGATGATAGGTTTTTTGTGTGTATTAATCCACAAGCTGATCCAAGGTTATATCGTTAACGGTTCAATTTCTACGTCAAAGTGGATGGGGTTAACCGACTAAAAGGGATAAGTGTCCATATCTATTGAACCAAACAAGATAGATTCGATTTTGTTTTTGAAGATGGTAGGTTTTTATGTGTATATTAATCCACAAGCTGATACAAGGTTCTATCGTTAACGGTTCAATTTCTACGTCAAAGTGGGTGGGGTTAACCGACTAAAAGGGATAAGTGTCCATATCTATTGAACCAAGCAAGATAGAATCGATTTTGTTTTTGCAGATGATAGGTTTTTATGTGTGTATTAATCCGCAAGCTGATCCAAGGTTATATCGTTAACGGTTCAATTTCTACGTCAAAATGGGTGGGGTTAACCGACT